>NC_056734.1:608246506-608274006 GCF_019279795.1 Protopterus annectens | reverse complement strand
GGACAGCCTAACAAACTGTAGTTGAGAGCACAATGGATGTTGACAATGACTCCATTATTCTCATATTAATGACACAGCCGGAGGACAGTGGTACACCATCACAAAATTTACTGTTAGTACCCCTCCCACCCACCTAACAGTAGGTATATAACTCCCTAAGCAGTGACATGGGATCACACAATCAAGAGAATGAGACATAACACTGAAACTGGAAAGAGGGTGCACCATATATCTCAACACCGTTCTGTTGTGAACAAGAAGAGCACATTCAGGAAGATGCTACCATTTCATAGTTAGCACTGCCTACTGTAATGCATGGGGAAATGGGGGATCCATGTAAAGGCAGGTCTCACAGTTAACTCCAGAGACATATAAGGCCTTGGCTGCCCAGAGCCAGATGTGCCATGTTCAGTCACAAGCCACTGCCACAGAGAGCCAGGTACAGGTGGTTAGAGTGCTGCAAGGTAATTGTGAAGAAATTCCTCAGTATATGGGAATGGCAAAGGTCAGGGGCAATGCCATGATGATCCTTGTTCATGATATGGTGGCACACACAACATCCATGTCCACCTCCATGTGCACACTAGATAAGACTTTCCAGACTCACATAGGCAGCACAACTCAACTTGGACAGGGGCACAGTTTGCCACACTCTGGATGATTCTCAAGTAGTGCTACAACAACAACAACACAAAAGAAGGCAGGCGGGACTCATCAGCCTTCCACAACATGTGTTACAACCTCACAGTGGAGGTTTCAGTCCTAGAGCACTGTCTAATCAGTACCTAAACATTCCCATACATGCAACAGATGATGGCCTTGCAGTAACTCAGCAACAAGTTCTCATGCCAGTACTAGCACCATCACCTACACTATCATTCTTGGAGTATTTTTGACATGATAGGGATGTAATTTGGGGGACCTAAAGGACTGAATAGACCCAATTTTGACTTGAGTGGTGTTAGCACATTTAAAAGGAAATGTATAAAACATGTGTGGTAATGTTTATCCAGGTGAGATTCTATTGATCTCAGCCTTAATTTTGATTCAACTAGATGATGCATCTGCTTTTAGTTTATCACAGAAACCCTTAATCTTCAGGTACCGACCACTGAAAATCAATGGAAAGGAAATGGAAAAGTAGGGGATATCCCATAGAGAAGGATGTATACAATACTATCTTCTTCTTCTTCTTTTGGCTTTTCCCAGTTAGGGGTTGCCACAGCGGATCATCTGTCCGCTCATGATTGGCAGTGGAGTTTTACGGTGTCGAGTTGCCAGCCCGGCACCCAACCTTCCACAGAAGGCACACACATGCACACACTCACACCTAGGGTCAATTTAGAGTGTCCAATCCACCTACTGCATGTCTTTAGGATGTGGGAGATGTATACAACACTATAAAAAAATTATAATTCAGAACATTGCAGAGAAAATAAATGATTGAAAACAGTGCCATAAACAAATGGGCACCATGATTCTTGAATTACAAGATACACACTTTCTTATAAATGATATTGATACATAATTTGCCTCATTTTTGAAGTAAAGGTTTGTTTTGATTAAAAAGAAAACATATTCTGTTCCTTGCTTCTTTTTCAGGATTTAAGGGTATTAAGTACATCATGTATAAAAACAAATGAGATATAATACTTAAATGTTTTATTTCTATGGCTTGTTCATAAAACGAGACTGTCATTGCTTACCACAGTCTGTATAGATGAAGAATGAAGTTATCCTTGTAGCTCATCTATTTCATGTTCCTTTTAGAAGAAATATGGAACATGCAACAACTAATCCTGTGCAGAGGAAAAGGGATCCTGATCTAAAAATGTATGTCAATAAGGGTTACGCTAGTAAAACAACCGAAAGAATGCTTATTTACTTAGTAGGCTTAATATAAGGAAATATGTTTTGCTTGTTTCAAACCATGTTTATGTCACAAGCTGGCAAAGTGTCCGGCTGACTAATAATGTCTACTTCTAAAGAAGTGGCCTGTACTTTCTATTTTTTCCCATTCACAGAAAATGAATTGCTTTTCCGGACTCTGCTAATAAAAAGGGAAAATCTGTATGCAAATAAACATGATTTTTAATTTATGAAGTATTTTCTGAGTTTCTCATTGTCGTATTTCTGGCTGGAAACAGTGAAATACTGAAATTCCACTCAGACACTGATAGTTTCACCATACCCTAAGAAATCATGCAGAATCCAAGCAATCCTTCCAGAATGCTGTTTCTTCTTTATATAATGTATTACCTGAAATTTATCTCACTGAGTATAATGATTTCATGTTGTTAAATATTGGCACAATAAGATAAGTGTTATTATATTTCCTGAACCTCAAAGGAGATATATTAGTACTTTTGGCTGGCCAGTGTCAAAGCAACTGAGACATAATAATCTGGATGAGATAAAAAAAAAAAAAATCATTAGAGACTTAGGGACAGTTCTTATGCACATTCTATAAAATGGACGCGGCCTAGTGATTATGGGTTACTCTTCTGCATAGTGCTAATGAATAAATCTGTGAGATCCGTGTCTAACTTGGGTAAATACCCCTGTAAATCATGAAAATTACAGTACCCAAAATAATGATGAACATTTGTTTCTAACATGATGATCACAAACAAAAAATAAATCCTCCTGAAATGTGATAGAACTGTATATTGTCTACAGGTTAACAGTAATAAGTGGAAATTTGCTTGCACACATTTCTTTCAACATTAGAAGTATTGTTGTAGGTTTGTAAGCATTATATACTATAATTAACTGAGATATGGGTATTAGTGGCTGAATGGCATACAGAGCACTGACATCAAAAGCTCTCTCGTCTACTGCTATAGCATCTAATCGTTAATGGGTGACTGCATACTTATTAGTGCATAAACCCATATTGATATCTCATCTACTGCTATAGCATCTAATTGTTAATGGGTGACTCTGCACACTTATTAGTGTAGAAACCCATATTGATATCTCATCCACTGCTATAGCATCTAATCATTAATGGGTGACTCTGCACACTTATTAGTGTATAAACCCATATTGATATCTCATCTACTGCTATAGCATCTAATCGTTAATGGGTGACTCTGCACGCTTATTAGTGTATTAACCCATATTGATATCTCATCCACTGCTATAGCATCTAATCATTAATGGGTGACTCTGCACACTTTTTAGTGCATAAACCCATATTGATATCTCATCCACTGCTATAGCATCTAATCATTAATGGGTGACTCTGCACACTTATTAGTGCATAAACCCATATTGATATCTCATCCACTGCCATAGCATGTAATCATTAATGGGTGACTCTGCACACTTAGTGCATAAACCCATATTGATATCTCATCTACTGCTATAGCATCTAATCGTTAATGGGTGACTCTGCACACTTATTAGTGCATAAACCCATATTGATATCTCATCCACTGCTATAGCATCTAATCGTTAATGGGTGACTCTGCACACTTATTAGTGCATAAACCCATATTGATATCTCATCCACTGCCATAGCATGTAATCATTAATGGGTGACTCTGCACACTTAGTGCATAAACCCATACTGATATCTCATCTACTGCTATAGCATCTAATTGTTAATGGGTGACTCTGCACACTTATTAGTGTAGAAACCCATATTGATATCTCATCCACTGCTGTAGCATCTAATCATTAATGGGTGACTCTGCACACTTATTAGTGCATAAACCCATATTGATATCTCATCTACTGCTATAGCATCTAATTGTTAATGGGTGACTCTGCACACTTATTAGTGTATAAATCCATATTGATATCTCATCTACTGCTATAGCATCTAATCGTTAATGGGTGACTTTGCACACATATTAGTGCATAAACCCATATTGATATCTCATCCACTGCTATAGCACTGAATCGTTAATGGGTGACTCTGCACACATATTAGTGCATAAACCCATATTGATATCTCATCCACTGCTATAGCATTGAATCGTTAATGGGTGACTCTGCACACTTATTAGTGCATAAACCCATATTGATATCTCATCCACTGCCATAGCATGTAATCATTAATGGGTGACTCTGCACACTTAGTGCATAAACCCATATTGATATCTCATCTACTGCTATAGCATCTAATCGTTAATGGGTGACTCTGCACACTTATTAGTGCATAAACCCATATTGATATTTCATCTACTGCTATAGCATCTAATCGTTAATGGGTGACTCTGCACACTTAGTGCATAAACCCATATTGATATCTCATCTACTGCTATAACATCTAATTGTTAATGGGTGACTCTGCACACTTATTAGTGCATAAACCCATATTGATATCTCATCTACTGCTATAGCATCTAATCGTTAATGGGTGACTCTGCACACTTATTAGTGTATAAACCCATATTGATATCTCATCCACTGCCATAGCATGTAATCATTAATGGGTGACTCTGCACACTTAGTGCATAAACCCATATTGATATCTCATCTACTGCTATAGCATCTAATCGTTAATGGGTGACTCTGCACACTTAGTGCATAAACCCATATTGATATCTCATCTACTGCTATAGCATCTAATCGTTAATGGGTGACTCTGCACACTTATTAGTGCATAAACCCATATTGATATCTCATCTACTGCTATAGCATTGAATCGTTAATGGGTGACTCTGCACACATATTAGTGCATAAACCCATATTGATATCTCATCTAATGCTATAGCATTGAATCGTTAATGGGTGACTCTGCACACTTATTAGTGCATAAACCCATATTGATATCTCATCCACTGCCATAGCATGTAATCATTAATGGGTGACTCTGCACACTTAGTGCATAAACCCATATTGATATCTCATCTACTGCTATAGCATCTAATCGTTAATGGGTGCCTCAGCACACTTATTAGTGTATAAACCCATCGATATTGATGGGGAACTTCCTCACTAAACTAAAACTGCAATCAATGTGCAAGTATGCTTCTGCCTATCTAAATTACATGGGCCTTCTATGTCACATTTCCAGAATAAGAGTGGGAACAGCATACTAAAGCAATAATAATAACTTGCAATCAAACTTATTAAAAATACAACGTTAATGTAACAATAGGACAGAATTAAACAGCATTCAAAATGTATACCATAGCTATTCAGAATGAATGGATTCTGGTAATTTTGAGCAACCTTTTTTCCTACAGGAACAATCAGAAAGTATCTTGCATTTAGTTTACTAAGTCATTCTGTCATACTTCATGGCATGAAGGGGCATGCATTACCATGTAACAGCAAATTCAACAGCGGTAACTGTAGCACAAGGTGTTTTCCCTCAACAGGAATTTTTCTGAGGTCCAAAATCTAAGTATCATAAAAAAGAGAAGATTGTGTAATATGGAGCTCAAAATAAGTGCATTATAGCATGCAGAACACAATAGCAACCTTGGCTGAACAATATTAAATGTACTATAGTATTAAGTGGAGATGACAAACAAGTTGTTTTCTGATGGTAACAGTTAGCTCAGTTGTTAAAAACTAAGTGATTCAGGGACTACAACCATAGTTAAGAAACATAAAACCTTGATGGGGGAGCGTTGCAACAGCACGACTATGTGGTCCAAGCTGCGATTATGGATGATAGCATGAAGAGGCCACCCTTTCAAGTGCTCACAGGGGACATTTTTATGGAAATGTGAGATTTTGCAGGACAAATGATGCCCACAACTTGTGTAAAGAACATGACTTCACTTTTTTGCGAAAGGCAAAGCTCTCTCTTGTAGAACTTGAGTTGCTTTTATTGTTGCAAATTCAGATACAAAACAAGTATTTTATATGGCTATTAATGGAAACAGGAAATATGTTTTGTCCTAAAAATCTCAATACATTTGTCATTTTTAATGTTTTTCCCCCACAGGGCACAACTGACCATATAGGGGCTGTCCTGCATAAAGAAGCATAAGTGGTCACCCTAACAGGTGTGCATTATTACGTTACCAGAAAAGCAATAGCAGCAAAGGCACTAACTTTAGTGCAAGGTGTTTTCTTTTTGTGCAAATCCTTCTTGACTGGGCAAGTGTTCAAACCACTTTCACCCAAAGACAACACTTGATCAGCAACTCCCAAGACATCAGAGGAAGCACTTAGTGAGTTTCCTGTGTTATGCAAAAAGCAGATTGCCAAATAGGATCTCACATCAGGTGCAATTTCTAATGTAGATAAGACAACAATGTGGGTAAATATGAAAAGTAATAAAACCATACAGAGATGTGTATGAAACTCTGAACCATTGTTAACTCCAGGATATAAGAAGTAGCATGTGTGAGATTGTGTGTATATGCATGCGTGTAATTGTGTGTGTGTGTTACTGCCATTGGGGATGGACATGCAGTATTTGCAATCTTAAAAGGAAAAAGGCTGCCAAAGAGTTAATACTTGCCTAGAATCATTGTGGGGATATTTGTTAAGGGCTAGATATCTAAAGACCTGACTCTAAAATAAATCAAGAAGGCGTGGGGACCATTTTCTTTTAATAAAAACATGCTTGAATGGATTTAAGTCTATGTTACCACTTCTCTCTCCACCTGCGTATGTTGCAAATGTTGAAAACAGCAAGACAATTGCTGGAGTCATCCTTGATGTCACTATCAGACAACGTCAGACTATTGATGTCAGTTGGGATGCCTCCTCAAGGACACTTACAGGAATTTATATGAGATTTATTTCTGTGCCATAATGCCATAACCTCTAAGAATCCTAAAGCTTTCTAATTGGAAAGCAAGAAAGTATTTTCATAGACCAGGCAGACATGCAGCAGCTGCCTTTTGCAGAAAAATCTGAATATATTAAAGTTAACGACAGTGCTATGGGAAATATTGTTGGCCATTTTAAATGTAATGTGATCTGTACTGATAGTAAAGTAAAATAGATGAGTCAAATGTATAAAATGATTGTAGTGTTCATAGCTTACCAGGAATTCTGTGTTTTCATCTCCAACCTTCAGCTTCATTCACATTCTTTAGCTGCAGACTCGTAACACTCTCATGCAATATTCATTCATTCAGTAGCAGCTTTCACATACATGCAGGCATTAACACAAGCATTTTTTTTCTTTTAAAAAGCACACACATTTCTCATTTATTCATGCTCACAGTCAATCTCATTCATTCATTAGTCCTAGCAGTCTGGATTTGTGTAGTGTACCTTTCACATCAAATGTATCACTGAGGCAGTTAAAGTCATAGGCATTTGTACTGGTTTCATAAAAGCTGTATCAGTTGCACATTCTGAAGTTTGCATGATAAAATGTTATTACAAGAGAAGTCTAAATTGAACACAACCTAAATTTTGCATCCTTTAGTATCTGATTACCTATCATTAGATTAGATTACTGTGGCAGTTATAATACCGGTAGGCCATACTATAGTGAATGCAGTTTTGTGAAACCTGGGTATCACTGAATAATGTAGTGGCATCAGTTTCAAAGCAACAAATTTGTCAAATAAAGCATTGTGGAATTGGCTTCTTAAGGGTTTGCTTTTAAAGAAGTTGTAAATGTCAGTTGGTTTAAACATTCTGAAATGACTAAGCAGATCTGAAATAAAATGAAAATGATTCACCTGCAAGGGTCTCGGTTTTCTTTATATATTTAGTTGAATTTTGTAATGATACTGCCTTGCTATGTTATTGTTCCTGTTTCAGCATTTATTTATTGTGTTGTTGATGGTATTTATAATAGGTAGCTAATGACTATATCTCAGACCAAAACTGTGGCTGCTATGAGGGGGCAATTTCTACTGGTGGGCAGGTGGTATTACAAAGTTATATAACATATGTATTATTAGATGCATGATCAAGTGCACACTAGTCTACCTTAGGCTGTGACCATACAAATCTGATAATGCATCGTATGCAGTCACAGTGTTAAGAGGAGAAAAGAGCACGAATGGGTGCAATAACAGAAGAGCCTTCCAGGTTTCACAGCAGGGTATTGAACCATTGGTTAACATCACAAACAAATTATATGAAAAGGTGTTACCTATCAATGTGAAGAGGAGATTCATGCAGAAAACAGATGCAACACAGAAAGCAAGGAAAGCAGAACAGCCAAAAGAAAGTCAGAAGACTAGCAAAAACTTGGATTATCAAAGATAAGTATTGTTTACTAGGCCAGAAATGTGGCAGTTCGAAGGAAGAGACAGATGCTAATATACATTGGTGAGGGAGGGAGAAATGGGAAAGAAGACTGTTTCCACTGGAAAGATGGAGCAGCAGCTTTAACATATGACAGAAAAGATCGAACTGTACGGTGAGAAAAGTACACATGGATACATGAAAGGATTTTCCCAAGAAAGTGATTAATACTAAATTAGAGCTTAGTAACTGATGGTGACCTCCAAACTACTCTTGGTTACTTTGGTATAGGCATTCTTTGAGACAGCAGTGTTGCTATGAAAACATTCCCTGCATAGACATACAGTTAGTAGGTCGGTATGGTTTTCTGCAAAATGTAGTACTGAAGAATCTTCTGCCTATCCCCCACATTTCTGTTCATAAAGATGCAAACTGTGATGGATACTGTTTCTTTAGCCTGGACTGAGTACCTATATGTCTGCCACTATGCTTTATGGACCATATGACTAGATGTATAGATGGAAGAAGGCACACACTTTGTTCTGTAGTAGAATGTCGCTGCTCTTTCTCATTATGCTGTAAATGTGTAAATACTATAGTGAAAATCTAACGTGAAAAGGATAGGCATTTATTCCTCAGGGCTTTTTTAAGGTATTCATCTGTTACAGCTGTATTGTCATTTAGCTACAATGCTGTGAGAATACTGCTTGTGTATGACTACAGTGGATTTCTTCATTTAAGGTTTGATTTTTTTTTGTTTTCCATTATTTTTTGTTTGTTTATTTTTTCATTTAATTTTATTGTATTGCTTTTTTGCTCTTATTATATTGCAGTTGATTTTATTTTAAATTTTATTTTACTTTAATTTTTTCCCGTTGCTGTTCTTGGAGTTTTAAAAGTTTTTGACTAGAAACAGACATTTTTTTCCCATTCCTGATTGAAAAGAAATTAAATCTAGCTAATTACTTGGAAGAGCTGAGGTGTATGATTTCTTATTTGGGTATTTACCTGGATTTTTATTTAGTTGCAAATGTTGTGAGACTATTGCTTGTGTGTTACTCCTGTGGATTTTTTGTTTAGATTTCTTAATTTAAGGTTTGGATACTTTTATTATTAATTTTTATTACTTTTTGCTCTTATAGTGCAGTTTGTTTTACCTTAATGTTTATTGTTGTTCTTGGAGTTTTTAAATTTCTTCTGTTAGAAATATTTTTTCATTTACTGATGGAAAAGTAATTAAATAGCATGAGAAATTGAAGAGTATGATTTCTTATTTCGAAGTATTTAGTTGCATTCCTATTTAGTTGTAAAGTGCAGTGAGATTACTGTTGATGTGTGACTGCCCTATAAGCCGTAAACCCTAATAAGCCCTAATGTGCTTTTAAACTTGATGGCTTTTGATCTGCTCACTTCTACTATAAATTTGACTTTGGAAGCTCCTCCCAGTCTCACCTTATCTACTCATTCTTCTGGGCACTGAAAAATAAAACTAGGAATGCCTCCCCTTAGACTCTTAATGCTTGAGTTAACCTTTTTTCATGTCATCCATTTCACTTCATGCACACTGCTATCATCAGAGTGTTGGTCTTTTTTCCTATCTAACTTTTAAGATCTTTAACATCTGAGACTAGACTACCAGTCACTGGGCATCATGGGAACTACTATTCAGAAATCAACTTGGGACTGGTGCTTATATTTTGCACCTGGTAAGAGAAGGAGCAGAGGGACATTATTTTCTAATCTTCCTAGATATTACAAATCTTTGCAAAGCCTGAAAGTTGCTTCTTAGGAGCCAGCTTGGGCTTGGTACTCCAGATTTGCTCCCGATGAGAGAAGGAACAAATGCTACTCTTTTGCTTCTGTTGAGAGAAGGAGCCAAGGATTATTGACACCTAGCAAGGTTCAGAGACGTCCCATACTCTGGAACAAACTACCTGCCTATATCAAACAAAGCTCCTCATTAGCACTCTTCAAGAAAAATCTTGATGATTGGATGGGAGATAGGTAATTCACCCCGGGGATCACTTCTGTGGCTCTGCTTGACAGGGGCACAGAAAAATGATTTTCTTGGGTGGCAAAAGCTAGGGTACCATTTGGCTAGGCTTATATAGGCCCTAGGGCCAATAGCCTAGTACCTACCTATGAACGTATGAACCTATATCTCTACTACCAGAGAGATAGCACCTTCAATAATCAACTCCAAGCCTCATAAGTACTACTTTCCCTTCAGCCCACATTAGAAAGCACCTAGGAGCATGAATGTGCTCTGTTTGTCTCTGTAGCAAGCTTGGCTGAAATGAGTATCCTGAGACAATGTAACAATTGTCTCATGATTGCTGACAGACATCTACTACTTAAATAAGCTGCCAGACCGTGTGACAAAAGAAGTTATACCATGTTACTGTAGGCAAACCTCTCACATGAAGCCACAACAAATAACATGCAGTTTGTTGATACCAGATAATAGCAGACTAAACCAATCTCACACACACACACACACACACACACACACACACACACACACACACACACACACACACACACACACACACACACACACACACACAAGTCAGATAAAACACATAGACCTACATCTTCTGAGACTCTTAAAAGTAACCACTTATTAACTCACAAGCACATGACACTGGCAGCATACATGTAAGAGTCTCATTTACTTAGTTCAAAAGCCCATATGGCAAGCAACTACACAATCCAATATCCTAGTCACCATTGACTCCATAGTGAGACACACTGATACACCACTCACCAGGCTTTCCAAGTAGAAGGTCATAGTCAGTTGCCTATCAGGTGCCAGGACCTGTATATTACACATGCAATCAAGTCCTTGCACTGCAAAGGCACATATGAGAAAGTTATAGTGCATATGGGTGTAAATGATTTGAGACGTACATCCATGGTCTATATGAAGAAAGACTTGATGGAGTTCTTGGGATACAGTTAGTGGCAGGTATGAACCTAGCCTTAAGCAGCATTATACCATCACCAAGAAAAATGCCACAATATGAGCAAAAGATTACTGATTTTAACAATTGGTTTAGCAATCGATGTCGTTCTGCAGGAATGCAAAAGAGAACAGCCTGAGCGGAGATGGTAGGCAGTCCTAACTGCTTTGCCAGGAGTGGTCTACATCTATCACCCCAAGGCTTTTGTAAATTGGATAAATTCCTGTCCATCTCTATATTACCTTCTTAGGCCATGTCAGTCATCTAAAGCTTCCAACATAACAAAACAGAATTTGGATAACATAAAGGTACTACTGCTCAGTGCTAGGAGTGACAACAAAAAACTCCACTCCCTATAAGTACTCCTTACCCTGGAAAACATCAGTATATGCATAGTCACAGAGACCCGGTTCAAGACCAAAGAAAGCACTCCATCAGTGCAAGATTTCAATGCCTATCACACATTCTGGTCCACCATATTAGATGAAGGTACTAAATGTAGTGATCTGGAGCTCTCACACATCCGACTTACTAGTAACAAAACCCCATATCATATCATAGCAAATGTTGGGATCCCCCCTATATCCCCTTCAGTCCATAATTGCTACCTAATCAGTATGGAGTCTGTAAGCATTAAGCCATAGCCTAGGAGACTTCAACTCTCCCTCCAATAACTGAGAGACTTATAATTCCCGAAACGCATGCACAGAAATGTCTGGACTTTATCATCAATATAAACAATTTCTGGACAACAGTCCACCCAACAAGGGGTGATAAATCCTGCACTTGGCAGCTTTGCATCCCAAATAAGTCACATTCATCTTATGACTGAAGCCAGAAACATCTTCCAATACCTTAATATATAGATATTGTGCCATGGCTAATATACTAAAACCTAATGATGATCTATCTGGATTTCAAAGCCTCTTCCATCTTAATGACCCCAATGCTTATGTAGAATCCTTCTTTGTCAAATTCTATGCACATGTAAATAGCTGTATAGATACATCAGTCCCCCTCAGAAGTAAATATAGAGTCAATTTTAAAAATAAACTCCTATGGTGCAACTCTAATATATGCAGGTTCTATAATAAAAGAAAAAAAAAATTTTACACAAAAATATATTTAACTCATAAGATGTCTATAACACTCTTGTGAAACTTAACAAGGAACTCTAAACCCTAATCAAATCAACCAAAATCCAGATTTGAGGTAAAAAGAGCCACCCAGGTGAATGATAACCTCAAAGCCATCTTTAACTATGTTAGAAATGTCAGAAACACTGGTCAGTACTGCACAGTGCTATTAGTAAATAATATCACATAGTTAGACCAAGAGAACATAGCCAAACTATGAGGGGGTAAATTTAGTTCAAACTTAATTCCCTCTCTCCTACTATATTCCCAGATCACAAACCTGCATCTACACATCCCCGCAAACCTCCCAAGATCAAATCCTCAATGTGTCATCCAAAGTTAAGAACACTACTTCTATGGGGACAGACAACATACATTTGTCCCCCTCAGAACTGCCATTATATAAAGGTGTTTTCTAGGGTAAGGAGTGCTTGCAGGGAGTGAAAGTGTTTGTTGTGACTTCTAGCACTGATTACCAGTCAGTCTGAAACAAGATTTGCCAGATCTCCTACAGAGCATTTTTAATATCAACCTCCAAACAAACTTCATGCCAGATGAATGGAGAACAACAGTAGTCATCCCTATGCACAAAATTGGGACATCAATGGACTCAGGTAATTATAGACCCATAAACATGACTATCTTAATGTCAAAACCTATGGAAAGGAATTAATAAATAAGGACATAGGTTACCTACAAACACTAGAAGCAAGCCAGTTCAGTTTCATCAAGGGCAGATCCTGCCTACCTAACCTGGTTAATGTCTTCCAGAAGGTTACTGAAGCAATAGATGATGGCAAAATAGTGCACACCACATATCTAAATGTTGCAAAGACATTCAGCACCATCCCACACTTGAGGTAGTGTAGATAAAGTCTCCCAACTAAATCTCAATCCTTATGTAACTCTTTGGATAGCAAACTGAATCACAAATAAAATATAGGAAATTGTGGTGGGCTCTACCTCCTCTAATGGACCTGGCACAAGTGGTGTACCAAGGGTTCAGGCCTTGGGTCACTCCTATTTGTCATTTACTTTGCAGTGATCAAAGAAAATGTCTTGTAGGTAATTAGGTTTACAGATAATTGTAAAGTTAGTACCATCACAACCTCCCCAGAGGACACCAAAGTCCTCCAAGAAGGACTTTCCTAAACAAATTCCTGGTATTAAAATCATGAACTAAGATGAAATGCAAAGAAATGTATAATCTAATCATTTGGCAAGCATAAGTTCAATTGTAACTATCACCTTGACAACACAGCCATGAAAGTTGATTCCACAGTCAAGGATCTGGGAACCTATGTTGTCAATGAACTGTCCTTTGATCACCATGTATTCAACACTGTCAAGAAGCCCTTTTTCATCACACAGTTTATATCTAAAGGTATGATGTCCAGGTTTAGGATGTAATCATTCTATTGCAGTTGCCTGTCATCAGGCCGATCATTGAATATAATGCTCTTTTGGTATGTCCCTGTAAAGACACTTGTCGCAACTTGAGTGGCCACTGTACTTACTCACTAAAAAAAAAAAAAAAAGAAATGAAGGGCCAAAATCACAACATCTATGCAGACCACCTCAAAGCCACTGCTCTTGTCCCAGTATCATACAGGCCACTAATAGGCAACCTCGTCCTCACATATACAGCCTCACTATACCCTGGTCTCTCAGACATACTGCACATTTGCAAGTCCAAAGGTAGTGTGAACTCCCACCTAGGGGATCTCAATCTCTTTCACAACATAAATAGAAATTGTTGGGGGATAGCTAAGTATCACAGACAATATCTCTTCAATGGCACAGTCTTTCAGTCTGCAAAGCAAACTACTTTTCTTACTCTATTTGAAAGTAATTTGAGTGAATATATGGGAATTCATAAACTCACCTCCAGTTTAGCACCAATGTCCCCCATGCGTAGGGCAATAAATACATGTCTCAAGATATCCTTGTTCTGCCTACCTCTGAGATATTCATATGCAAAACATAAGGGCTATAAATATGACAGGGATGTAAGGACAGGCCTCTTAAGGTCCTCACAGTTCAATAACCTAGTGCTTATGAATTTATGAATCTATAACATTCCTGGTCATTGCTTAGTCATTACATATGAAAAGAAGTAAGGCAGATGTAACTCAAGAGGAAGTAGTCATTTCATCTTATATAACGATGGGCTACCACTTCTTTTAAGTTGGTAAAGCATTACCTTAAAGACTAGTCACGACATCCGCGCTAGTATAACAACAAACCATTGATATTTTAAGTTTTTATGCTCTGCCCAGGAAAAAATGCATGTCTTGCTAATTTTTTTTATTGGCATATGTTTACTGGCAAAGTTCGATTGGGTAAAAAGTCATTTTTTAGTGAATGCCCAGGGAGAAAAGTATCATTATAGCAAAACAAACAATAAGAAACAGATTATTACAATGTTTAAAATATACATTAAATTCTTACAGGAACAAGAATTTTACATAAAGATGAATGTGAATAAAGCTCCATTCCAGTTATAGCAGTGAACGAGTGACAAAACTATTGTGCCATTTACAAAATCACATTATACATGAATAATAGTTGCATTTCTGAAAGTAGTTGAGGAGGACAAAAACAAACCATTAGCTGCCTTTTGCAGGATTACAGAGCCTAAAATAACATTCAGTTAACAAGTATATTTTACTTAGTGCAGGATGCATGACTGTTTGCATTTTAACTTATAGCTGATGAGAGAATAAGGGTACAGAAAAGAAAAACGGGTCATGGTGTAAAAGGAAGAGTTAAAGAAGGATGGTTTGAAGAGACTGAAAGTGAAAACAAGGTTTAGAAAGGTGGAGGATGTTAGGAAGGAATATTATCTTTATAACTTAGATGACTGAGCATAACTTGTTGAGAGCTGTTTTCTCTGCATCTCACTTTCTTCATTCATATTTAATATACACTCCACAATATTCAAAAACATGATGCATAATTGTTGATAGCTGCTATCTTGTAAAAACATCATATCAGAATACTATACAATTCATGACAATTCTCCATCTCCCTGGAGAGTCTACATCCACTACCGAATTCCTGGGGGTGTCCAAGTATATATACAGTAGGTGTACACCACTGTCATAGACAATTCCCCAATGTATGAATTGTAGGCAGTATTGTGTATAACAGCCCAAAAACTATAGCAGTCCTACTGTGGGCTACCAGCACAGAAATAAAGAAAGACTTAATGATATTTGTATGCCACATTTATTGTCAGCAGAGTGTTGCAATGCAACAGTAACAATACACAGTGTCCATTGGTTTTACTATTCATAAACCAACACACATGCAGAGGAGTTGTACAGCAGCATTCTGTGCATACTAGATGTGTGTGACAACTAAACACACTGTGCGTCTACACACACACCAGTGCAAAATAGCTTTTGCCAATGGCAGCTGCCCTCCCCAACCAACAGCACATCTTATTTACATAATATGTAAATAGCACATTGTACTACAGTCGCAGTTAAGTAGTGCAAAAACCTGTATGACTCAGAGTGTGACAGAAGTGCAGAGCAGGACACCACCTGGTGCTCTGTCATATACAGATTCCATGGTGATTGTCTAGAGCACCCATAATGCATTTCAAATATATATTACTATGTGCATTGTAGCCATCAGCTATGGAACAGGTCCATAACAATGTAACATATACACCTGCAATCATCCTTCATAACCTCCTAGTTATTTGCACGGCAAATGGTTTTTCAAATAACCAGTTAAAGTAAGCACACCTTCATCAACAGGTAACTAAGATAGTGAGTGATAGAGTCATATCTGAAGATATCCCTACCACCAGAGCAAAATTCCACTACATGTCAAGTTGAGCAGCACCCTTGCAATCTTCAAGGTAAACCAGGTAACTGGATGAGCAGCCTCTAATCATTCCATGGTATCTCTTGTGCTGCAGTCCATAATATTGTAGGGAACTTTTGGCAATGGTTTATTGGCAGGTCTTATAATGGTCTGTAGACTCAATGCTTAATATTAACATATTAACCTATGAACTGTTCAGTATCATAGTTGACAGGAATTAACAAATCACAGAAAGAGAGTGTCATGTCCATAACATACCAACAAAACTGGGGTGTAGAAGGTCAAAAACAGCCAGGATGTCCATAACATACACCAAATCCAGTCCTCCTTGTACCTGTGGTATGCATTGTGAAGATAAACTTAATCTAGGAAGCTTAGGAACAGATGCCACTATAGTCTAGTTCCAAACAGTAGGAGAGGTACAAGAAAAGAGGCCTACATTAAAGGTATGCATCCTCTGCTTCTCTTCCACATGATCATAACATATACTAACTCTGTCTAACAATATGGCAACTCACATTTGCACCTGTTCTACATATACAGTGTAGGCATATATAGGATGTGTACATGCAGACATATACAGAGGATGTACAGTGCATGCATATGCAGGATATGTACAGTGTAGGAATATACAGTATATGCAGAGCCCATTTCTGTGACATCTCTTGTTCACATGTATGTGAGATTTGTCACTTGTAAGGTGATTCAGTTTTATCAATTCATTTTAATTTGGATAACATGCACTCTACCTCAATCAGATCCCTTGTACAGGATTGTGCAATGAGTTTATGAATATGGTGGTTTATTTTACTGTGTTTTAGTTATTCCTAATTTTCCTGCACTGTATTCCGTTGTAAACACATTAATCAGCTAGACCTTGAGTTTCTTAGTCATCACCCTGTAAACACTTCAGGAGCAGTATGTTTAGGCAATGCCTTCATGCAAAAAGTTTTAGTTTAAATTTCGCTTTAATTTGTATACAGACTGGAAAAAATGTATACCAATGTTTCTCTTCATACTCTGGAAAGAAAGGAATGTCTCATGGACTTGATATTCTCAGAACTCGGCTCTTCCTCTGGGATTATACAGCAGTATTTCACTGGGATACACAGCAGCTGCTCATAATTAGATTTCATTTTACCTTAAGCAGGCAAAGAGCTAAAACAATGACTAGTTGACTAATGACATTCTACACTATTTCATATTAAATGTAACCTGGGAGAAGCCAGCTGTGATGCTAGAAATTTATTTTGGATGACAATCTGCAGTTCTTGCATCTTTGTAATGTACATCTGCATTTATAAAGCTAACAGTTTACTTTCTCTTCAAATGCAAATGGTGTATTTTCCCTTTGTTTCATAGAGGTTTCTCATTCAGAGAAGGACTTTTTCTTTTATTTCCTCAACTACCAAGATTAGTATTTGCTTAAATTAAATAAAATATCTCATACTGCTTCCTCCAGAGAAATTCCCACTGCATGACTGGAAGATGAAAATTAAATTACTGTTAAGGAGAATTCATGCAGTCAGAAACTAAACCTATTTTCTTTAAAATGTGTTTATTCCACTATATAAGAAATCCCAATCCCTCCGAGCTACACGCTCTAGGGACCTAAACCTTGCCACCACAATAAACAGAACATGCCGGAGGGATAGATTCCTGTCCCAGAGACTTCCCATACTCTGGAATAAACTACCTATCTATATCAAACAAAGCTCCTCATTAGCACTGTTCAAGAAAAATCTTGATGATTGGATGGGAAATAGGAAATTCACCCCGGGGATCACTTCTGTGGCTCTGCTTGACAGTGGCACAGGAAAATAATTTTCTTGGGTGGCAAAGGTCAGAGTACCTTTTTGGCTGGGCTTGTATAGGCCCCAAGGCCAATAGCCTAGTACCTACCTATGAACCTATAAACCTATAGGAGGTGCATTAATAGGGTCATAAACAAGAATTCCTTTTAATCGGTGGGCTAACAACAATAGGAATTATTTTAACATGCAGAAAAACACCAAACAGGTGCGCGTGCACACACACACACACACACACACACACACACACACACACACACACACACACACACACACACACACCGCACACTAACGAAATGAATGAATGAATGCACACAAAAGAGTTGTATATTACGTTTTGGGCATGAAGCAGGGAGCCTTCCCTGTTGACACCACTTAGGTCTTCTGGGTAACAATGCACTGTAATTAGGAATGTACATCTCGTGCTAAACCTGCTGTTATATACTGTTAACAATAACAATGGATATCTTTTGTGCAGTAACATGACAGTATCTTGAAGTTATGATTTCATTGCAGAAATTATGGGCTTAACCCCAGCTAGAATTGTGTGTCACATATCCTTACTGGAAATCTGAAATAATGATACTGGTATGAGTACAGTCAGCATTTTTAAAGCATCAAGTCAGTGAAACTACTAAGCTGTAAATACAGACTTGGAGCTCTAAACATTTGTTTTGTTTTCAACAGGCCTCTATAAGGGAGTTACTCTGGTTTATAGAAGCTTAAGGGATGACTAGTTATTATCCACCCTGGAACTTCACAATATGACTCCTCATCCAAATGCAGGAAAAGCAGACTTAATAAATACTAAATACTTGAGATCAATATGTAGCATCTCAATTAAAAAGAAACATTTTCTACTTCATTCCCCCTTCGGGGAAAATGGCACCCCCACTAATTATCACATTAATTACAGCATACTAAGAACGCAACCAGTTGTGAGGGACTTGGGCACCCAGGTTGAAAGCAACCTGACTTTTGACCACCACGTTGCCTCCATTGTTCAGAAAACTTTCTACATGGCCCAACTCATAAGTAAGGGTATTTCATCCAGGAACAAGGAGGTCATAACATCCCCTGTACTCCTCCCTTATCAGACCCATTATCGAGTACAATGCCCCATTCGGCATGTACCTTGCCAAGCACATGGAGCAGCTGGAGAGACCACAGAGGTTTATGACCAGGAAAATCCAGGTTCTCAAACATCTGTCCTATACAGATAGGTTAAAAGCCCTGTCCCTCTACTCAATCTCATACAGACTGCTCAAAGGTGACCTGTGTCTGGCATACAAGGCCATCTCAGACCCAGCATTGATGGAGTTGATGCATATCTGTAAGTCAAACGTCACTCACGCAACCCACACACAAGGCCTCAACCTGGTCTGTGACATTAATAGAACTTATTGGCAGTATAGATTTGTGTCCCAAAGACTCCCCCTTCTGTGGAATAGACTCCCTCTCCATGTCCAGCACAGTATTTCTCTAGCCCTCTTTAAGAGGAACCTGGATGACTGGATGGTAAACAGAAAATTCACCCCTGAGATCCCACCTGTGTCCCTACTGGAATGAGGAAACAGGTGCTGACTTTGTGGGCACATGAGCAAAATTCTTGGCAAGGCTTATAAGGTCCTTTGGGCCAATAGCCTAGTATCACCCAGTATCATCCTATGAACCTATTAAGGTAATCTCCCTTAGGAATAAGTTACCTCTAATTATAAGATAGGCTCTGAATTTACATTACATTTGGTGGTGATGAACTGTATTCATTTATCATTTTTATATCCTACATTACAGAAATAAGACTTATGTATAACTTCTTCTGAGGTTCCTGAGCCTAATTATGTTACATTGAACACTGACTATAAAACCCAGTTGCAGTACCATTCTGTGCACGTTTCCATGAGTGAGTGGGTCTGTCATGTCAAAGGCTGGCTTTCATGCCTAATGAAATATGCAGAGAGCAAACACTATGCATCACAGCATATATGAAAAGCAAGTGAAAACTAACACTGCCAAGTAACAGAGTGATTTGAAACTGAAGATTCTAGTGAGGCCAGAACTGTCCAATGAATGATTATGCAAGTCCAGATGTCACTGTTATATTAGCTGGAGAAATATTAGTAGAAATGAATTTTGCATATTTCCGATAATTAACATTCTGAGTTGGTGCAGAATAGATGGCATGCATGGCAGAGATAACAGCATATAATGATGCTACTGATTATTGTTGCCATGGAAACTTAACAGGAAATTAAAATCTTAATCCTTTTCAGTTCATTTAGAGTTGCAGCTTAATACGCAGAGTTAAAATCCTTACTTTTGGAAACTATAACATGTTGCCATGGTAGCAGCTACTGTTATTTCAATACAGTATATAACTGATTATTTAGATAAGAACCTCTGATTGAGGAAAACCAGCAGACAAAGTAACTGATGCTGGTATTTTTACTAATTGAACAATGGACTAAAATGGTACAAACAGGGTGTTCACTACAGCTAGTTAATTAAAGCAAATGGCAATTAAAATCTAATCACTTTATGCAAACAGGGACCTTCAAAATAAAGCACTGATTTAGTGCTTAGTGTACAGTTACATGGGGAGGAGGTACACTTCATATTCCACTCGTGTAGGACACCTTTTTGACTGAATGTACACTGTAGTCATTGTGATGCAGCCATTATTATAAGGAAAAATGAAAAGGAGAGAGGACTGGTGATGATAAGTGACACGAGGGTAAAGAGAATCTCAGAAAAAACAGTGCTCTCAAAATGGGAAAAATATTATTGTGTGCCTTGTTTTCTGTATGTAGTCAGGTACAGAGGAAGAACATTTTTGACCGAGGCAAACAATGAGTGACGTATACCTTCTGCAGCATGCTTAAAAGCATCAGTGTGCATTCTAACAAGAACTATGTACATTCCATAAACAGCCTGCTATGCAAGTCTCTGATAAACATATTAGTAAAACTGAAAAAACATAAGACCGAAGTAGAAAAAATTATGCATCTATTCTTATCATATTACTAGCTGTAGAAACTACATTGTGTGTTGAATGCTATTTTTTTTTATTCTGGAGGCAATCGATATACATTATACCACAGGAAGTCTTATAAGTAATATTGCTACCTACCCTCTAATGACTATACATCATAATACAATTGAAACATAAGTGGCTTTGGTAATGATTCTTTTTTTTCTCTCTTTTTCAGAGAATAAGCACTTGCAAAGACACTTGGGCTATGTTCTTCTTGCGTTATTCTTTGCTATATGTTCTACTACCATCTACTGGCTATGCAAAAAAGAAACAGCTGATCTTAGTCTAGCTGGAAAATTGTCTGCACACTTCCAGCTTTACTGTGAAGTAGTAAAATGGAAAAAGTCAGGCATGTATGTCAGGATCATATTTTTTTCCATAGACTGCATGCAGTCTGAGTCAAGGAATGCAGAGACAAAGCTACAGATGCAAAATTACAATCTGCTTTAACACTGCAGACTCTAGCGCACTGTCATATAGCAAGAAAGAAAAAAAAAATCACTTGAACAAGTGAGATACGTCTGTCCTCAGACATGTTAGACTTGTCATATTGTTACTAAAAGAAGTTTAAGCCATTGGTAAATCACAAAGATTGATTAATGCATACTGCAAATATTGATAATTAGATGATTAGTATTTATAACTTTGTTATTTACAGATAATCATAGAGCAGAAAATTGTATACTACACTATGCATACTCTTGAGGTGCTCCTTTCTTTATATAGTTATCTGTTTATGTATTTGTAAATGTATATCAATACCTACCTACAGGTAACCAGCCCCATGGCACATGGGGATAAAGGCACGGTTTTGCCTCAGATAACCAGTACTCAAATAGGCAGTAGAGGACGACAGTGAGTGACCAGTGCCAGCTTGCCCAGTCTGTGCACAGAGGCCCAGCCTGACTTGCTGTGACTGCAGTATTAATAAGTCTTGTTAGGTCACAGACAGGACCCAAGAAGTCAGGACTGGTGACACCACCTCCATAAGAGACAGGTAACAAGTGGGTACCTCAAAGACTACATGCTGGGATAGCACCTATTTGGCATCTACTTCTCAGAGGTAAAGGTGATTGTCAAGGGCCTTTGGATGACCACATTTGCAGATAAATGCAAATTGGAAACACGTTTGCAGATAAATGCAAATTGGAAACTATCAGAGATTCCCTCAGTGACACAAACATCCTACAAGAGGGTCTAACACAGACAAATAACTTCTGCCAAAGTCATAGACTAAAACTCAAAGCCAATAAATTCATTAAAGTGTCTTTTGGGAGAACTGCCACACAGGCTAATCACTCCATCTATAAGACATCCCTAAGAATTGACCCAGTAATCATGTATTTAGGAACATGAAAAGACTGTAATGTAATCTGACCTTTGGTTAACATGTGGCCAAGGTATTAAGAAAATCATTGTACATTGCCTGACTTATAAATAAGGGCATGTCATCCAGGCCAAAGGAAGTTCTAATGACACTTTATTCGGCCCTTATCAGACCCATCATTTAGTATAATTTTAGCTTTGGCATGTACCTGACCAGACATATGCAACAGTTGAAGCACCTACAAAGGTACCTTACCAGGAGAATTCACACTATAAAGACAGTGTCCTTTTCTTGAAGTCATATCTCTATACTCTGTCTCCCATATGTTACTAAGAGGTGATCTATGCCTGGCATACAATGCATCTTTGGATCCAGCTTTGATTGATGTTTTGCACATCCACAAAATCAACACCATCAGAACCACTAGATCCAAATATTTAAATTTTGATTGTGACATAAATAAGATATGTTGGTGAGACAGCTATGTAACTCAGAGTATCCCCATGATCTGGAACAGGTTCCCATTAATGTGAAGCAGAGTCCATCCCTAACCCTATTTAAGTGTAACCTTGACCAATGGATGTGAAATTAGAAATGCAGCCCAAGTCTGGCCTTCATGTCTCTGATAGACAGAGACAGACAGCAATGCCCAAACTAACATACCCCTGCCCTACATAACCTCTAGAAACTTCCTAACTAACATACCCCCTCCTTATAAATACCCATGATCCATAGTGTCACAACTGGTTGGATTTCATGGCTAGGCTTATAAAGGCCCTTGTGGTTGGTAGTCTAGTATATACATATGAACCTATCCATTCATTCTTTCCTTCATCCAAATTACATTTGAATAGAGTAAGAAAAGTACTTTTCTTTATGTGAATTGGAATATGGTTTCATATAAGTGGTATTCTCTGTGATTCCATTCTAATCTCCAACATGTTTTATTTGGCTTACTATCAAAATTTCAAAAGCTGTTATACAAACCTTGATTGACAAAAGTCAGTTTATCAAAGTTTCATAACGGCGATTCGAAAATGTTGAACTGGAAAAAACGAATGCTAGTGTGCATTCACTGTTGTGAGATCAAAATATTGATTGGAGATTGCATTGTGGTGGGGATCGGGAACTTTGCCCTTTTCCTCACTGTAGTGTGATCTCAGAGTTGTACTATATAAGTTGCAGGGGGTGTGGGGGGTGTAGGGGGGCTTGCCCCCTGTAAAACGTGTGTTGAACATCACCGAATGTTAAGGTAAGTTTGAAAAATCGAATTGTTAACATTTTTTTTGTTTTGTTATTTTGATTGGTCGCTATTGTTAATTTCGATAATGTTTTTCGAGTAAGTAATTACTCACAAAAATGTTTTTGAAATTTTGATAGTAAACCATTTTATTTATTTTGCAAATGAGATTGAGATCCTTTGAGCAGGTATTTATAATTCCATTAGAATTGTGAATGTGTAATAGGTCTGAAAGAAGGGGGTCTGTTAAACAAGGCAGAGGTCAGCTCACAGTTTGTTATCTATGTATTGAATTAAAATTACATGTTTAAAGGTACAGCATCTACGTTTTCATTGTTAGCAGCTTGGTTATGAAACACATTTTTATTAGTTAAAGCATTATTGAACATTTTTATTTGCAATGTGCCCTCTATGCTTTTATTTAAAACATACTGTTGCAGTCGCTGCCATTTTCTCGGTGTCAGGTAGCACAACCAATGTGCCAGTCCTCTTAAGTTCAGCTGAAAAGTCTTTTTACATAAGTTACTTAGAAGTTCCCTCATTTTGCTTCTGTTATATACTGTCACATCACCATGGTCTTTCTCAGCTAACTACAATAAACAGACTTCCCCCATAAACCGGAAATATTGCCCAGCCCTTAAGAACTTAATACAGCACTACTCTAGTCATAATTTTAAAACATGTTTAAGAGCAAGCATTTGAACTATTTCTGATTTACTGGTGTCCAGTTACGAATTTTATATTTTATAGCTTCCGTTTCACCAGCATTCTCAAGCAGTTGTTTGTTTTTTTTGTTATAGTCCAATCCATCTGTTAGTTACATGTCTCAATCAACCTGAGTCATATTGTTTTGGAAAGCATATCTCTGAAAAGCAATAACATAGCCTCAGTGCTGTCAGTCTGTTGTTTCTTTAGACGCAATGACCCTGATTCCAAAAAAACTGCTCTCAGTACAAGTGGTCACGTACACTGAGAACAGAGAGCAGGCCGAGAGCAGGTGTTTTAGAATATGGCCCTTGGTGTAAGTCTCTTTATAGATAGGCCTTACACCAAAATAAGTCACTTAATCTAAAAGCGATTCTTCTGGAATCTGGCCCAATGTTTTTTTTTTTTTTGGAATGTTCAGTGCAGATACTATTATGTCGATATTTTCTTAGAGTCTGACCAAATCCATATGTTAATTAGTATGCTCACTCATTTCCTGCTGTTTACTACTATAAACTCTATCAATTTCTCCATTTCTGTTATCAAAAGGTGACTCATTATTCAGAAAATTAAAGCAAGCCTCTTTTTTTTTTATTTTGTTTACCAGGTTTGTCAAAGGCTCAGGTAAAAAGCACATTACAAATATCTTTAAACAAATATTCAGTAATGTACATTAACAGACATTGAATAATCTATATTAACAATTGCACATGCATTTGTTAATTTAGATGGCATTCATGTTAAAAAGGAGACAAGTATTACAGAATAAAAGATACTTATGCATTAGCAGAAGTTGCACATTGAATATTTGAAGTGGGTTTGTCAGATAGATAAAAGAGTATGTGTTTAGTGAAATGTAGTTGAGGGGAATAAACTAGATTGGGCAAAAAAATTAATATTGTAATTAAGTGATGGGGTGCAAATCAGGTAAAGGTACAATTATATATACAGCTGTCAGGTTTATAACAGAACTATAGAGATGGGCGTGTGAAGTGTCAGAAAACAATGTATATAACTATTCAGATATTGGTGAAAACTGGTTGTAGGGTATAAAATTCTGAATAAAGAGAAATGGTTTGATATGGCAAGCTGAAGATAAGAGTGCCATTTATGCTGGAAATGTACAGGAGGGGATGTATTGATTGGATTGTGAAGTTTTAGTTGTGCTTTAAATGTGTTTGTATTCTGAATGGATTTTGGTGATAGTGTGAAGTGGTGCCGTAGTCTAGCTACACTGTACGAATATAGAGGGTCACTTGCAGCGTTACATGATTTGGTTATAGTGATTTTTCTCTAGAGCACAACATCCTATTGGAGAGTAGTGCTGTATTAAGTTGTCACATTCCACTTTAATAAACCACTCCACCAAAAGACCTCTGACAACCTTTATTGTTTAACATAATAAATGATAAATGCATGAAACTTTATTAAACCCAACACAACTTAAAATTCCTTAGAAGAGAAAAGGTAAAATAAGTTACCATAAGGGCAGTGTAACCCCTCACCCTTGGAATAAGTAGTGTCCCCCATTTGCTTGTTTATCCTCACACTTACAAGGCAGTGTTCCACCACTCACATTCAACATCTCTTCACCACTCCAAAACCACCAAGTCCAAAACACCTCCGCCATCAATCTTTCACCACCTCAAATCCTTCCACCAATTATCTGCCAGAGAAGGAACAGAAGAGGGGCAACAAGATCACACCAAATGTGACTCCCAACAACCAAATCCCACATCCAAAGCCTTCAAGACCCCCCCCACCTTACCTCATTTCCTCCCTTCACCTCCAACCTGCTTAACCCTTTCATCCTTAATCCCTTCAACTCACAACTACAAACCTTACCTATTTCTTCTTCTTAATTCCCAGCCCCCCCACCCCCTTTAAAGATTTCCCTTGACAAGTTTGCCTGTTCCAAACTTCATTTCTTAAGGGTTGGGCAATTTTTCTGGCTTATGGAGAAGTCTGTTTATTGTAGTTAGCTGAGAAAGACCATGGTAATGTGACAGTTCTAACTGGTTTAATTCTGTAAGGTTTAGACAGTTGTATGTTCTTTCTTTCTTTTCAGCAAATGTGGCTATAACATTGCTCATCTTTTGCTACTTGTGAGACTTGAAAGTTAGTACAAATTGGGGCAGCATGGTAGAGAGATAGCAGTAAGAAAGTAGATGCTATATATGTCTTCTATTTCAATTTATTGATTGAGCCCAGGGCAGATTTGGGTTATTAGTGTGTATGTTTTGATTGTTTGAATAGTAGATTTTGTTTAGTGACAGATGTTTTATTAGTTTTTTCTAGTTGTCTATATGCTAGTAAAGTAGGAGCTGATTTATTCTTTAGTCCAGACATTCCAGGTCTCTTTGTTTCTTGAGTTGTTTAATTGCTAAGAATAGCTACAGGGCAGGGTTGACTATGACTCTTTTTATTCTGAGGGGGACTAGCATGTTTAGAACACCTAGGAATATTTATGGGAAGAGTCTTTAGTGGCTCTCTTTAAAGGAGATGTAGTGTATTAATAAAAGTGTCTTCATGAAAAGCCGTTAAGTTTTCTTACCAGAGTGCAATGATGTGTTTTGGGGCTTTTACTTTGGTACTTTATGTTATACATTGGTAAGTGATTAGTTAAGATGTCTGACAGAGTTCCATGGGATGATATTTTATTTGGAGAGGATGTTAGGATCTAATTTTGGGTTTATTGGCTGTGGCTTTGTTGTATCTAGTTGGTGTGGTTATAAGTAGCGTGAACTTGTACAGATGTATATTATTGGTTAGATCTTCAGACTGTATGGTTTGTCAATCTATATAAACATCACCCAATATTATGGTTTTATGAGGGATTTTTGAAGAGTTCCAGCAAAGAATATCTTCCAGTGTTTTAGCACTGCAACCTGGAGTATGTTTATACCCATGACTGTAATTGTCTGTGAGTGTTTCATTTCAACATGGCCAGCAGCATTTCTGAGTTCGAAAAGGGTAATATATCTAGTGTGGGATTTTTGTAGAAAATAGTGACACCATTAGCTTTTTTTGTTGTCTGTGTCTAATCTGATTGTCTAAACTAATATGTTAGCCTGGCAGGACAATTTCTCCGTTTTTGTTTCCTGACAGAGCTAAGGTTTTGTGGCAACTATGCTGAAGTGTGTAATGCCACCCATGTCTGCACTTCAGAGAGTTTGTTCTAGTTACTTTGTAAGTTGGCATGGTATATATGAAGGCCAGGTAGAGACTGTGGGTAAGGTGGTATTGATAAAGGAGCTAATGGGGATAAGCTGTCTAGTGCCTGAATATGCTGAGTTAGGCCTGGGTCTGAGTGTTTG
>NC_056734.1:608126506-608239006 GCF_019279795.1 Protopterus annectens | reverse complement strand
GATATATATATATATATATATATATATATATATAGATATATATATAGATATATATATATATATATATATATATATAGATATAGATATATATACACACACACACAAGGATATACTACGGATATATATAGATATATATATATATACACAAACAACAGGTATTGATATATACACATACACACAAAACAAAATATATATGTCAGTGTAGATATACACATGTACATAAATAGGTTACTTCACAGCAATTAGGGGTAACATATTTACAGCCCGGGCATATGTGACTGGGAGGTCCAATAAATAAATGTTGTACCCCCCACATCACCCAGCTAGGCCGGACAGACATACAGACAGGCAGTACAGATCAATACACTGCCGCTGTCCAAAACACCAGTAGGATAGTACCAGTGGGAGAGATCTGCAAGGTCTACACTTTAAGCATGGATAACGGTGTCCCTTGCAGGACCCCAAAAATTCAGGGTACGTGTGAATCTGCTGACACTAATACAAGCAGGATGTAGGTGTACATGGAACAGTAGGTTGTGCAAGTGTGATAATACATGGGTTGACAAAACGTATGACATGTGTCCCAAGATGGCGAGAGTGGGCAATGTGTAGGGGTGTGCTCATACCCCAACTGCGCTCACAGTAAGTATTTGTTACGACTGCTGTAGAGGGGTGCCAGGTAGGTGGACTATGGGTATGCAATGATGGGCTTAATTGTGCAGGTGCTGGTTGGCAGAGATGTAGTAGGCCCGCCCAATGGAATTCATTAATATTCCTATGTGGGCATAGCATATGCCTACACCTCCCAAACTTGAAGAGCACATCTACTGGATAGTCTGTAAACCATCGGGGGAATACATAGAGACCAAATCAGTGCCATGTACCCGATTAGCATGGACATCCATAGTTATGTATCAGAATGTAACAAAGTCCAACTAAACACTTCCAGAACTAGTGATATTAGGTGAACAGGTGGCGGAATACTGGTAATGACAGATGACAACATGTATGAGTCATAAGCAGCATGTACCTCGACAAACGTGAATGAATACATATGCTCTGTGACTGTGAATGTGTCTGGTTAATAGAACCAATCATCTAAATGTGTCCCGCAGGGTGTTATGCATTGTTCCTGATACAGTGTTCATTCACACCCATTGGTATGTGAGTTCTGCTACTGATGGAAAGTGCACAATTTGCTGACCACCTCAGGTAGATGATAGCATAATAGAAGTGGTTCAACACCTGTATGCCTGCGAGGGACACACCCGTCTGGGCAGTTGTGTCCTGCAAAATGACAGTTATGGCACATGGCCTGTGAGTTCGGGAATGGAGGCTATATAGTGTGTGTAGTGGTGTCAGACATCAATTTGTTGTATCAGTAACAGTTAAATGTAATGGGAAACAGTATTATCAATTGTAATGCTACATGAATAACCTTAACGTATGCAAACCATGGAAGTTGTCCGTTTACTACTGGCTGTGGGTATGTGTTGCCTTGACACATGTGATAGCTCTACATATAGGGTCTATAGGGCCGCCACCATTCTGAATGGCCAAAGTGGAGCCTGCTCTGTAGAAATGTCAAACGTACCAGGTCAGAACATACCTACAGCCATGCATAGTACAGAAATATACATATCAGCACAAATCAAAGCATAGTCTGGCAGCAGTAAAGTTGTTTATGCTACTACATATAACATATCGACGTGTCAGGTATACAAGACCTGTAATAAGCAACCAGTACAGACACGTACAACATGAGAATGATCCCTAATCAGGACAGTTGCAATAGCTAGAGTATTGTCCATACCTCTCAACTGTCTCTGAATTTCAGGTACGTCCCTGAGTTTGACTGAAAGTTTAACTCTGTCCCTCTTAATCCCTCCTAAGATTAGTGACTGTTGAAGGAAAGCTGGTGAATTACACTTAATGACTAATGACAATAAGTAAGAGTTATAAACTACTTTTACTTCAGAATATGTGTATTAAGTCATATGCTCTGATTCTGTCAATGTTTCAAGTTAATAGCACTACTTTTGTAAATGTGTCCATGATTTTTTCTTGACCTGTCCTTGATTCTGTAGAAATGTGTCCCCGATTGGTGGAGAGGTCTGGTACTGTCACATGAGATATGCTTAATGAGGGACTGTCCCATGCAAAGTGGGAAAGGTGTCACTCCTGCAGTCTCCCGTCGTGCAATCTGAGAGGTGGAAAACGTACAGTAGGTATGCGGTAGCATGACTCAGCGGACAGCTGCGTTAACAAAATCATAATCACATGTCAGCATTGCAGCATATCAGTTTCCATGTATCAGGCAGATGGGAGCAGATTGTATGAGGAACATGCATATAATATGATTACGTCATTGGACAGGCCACCAAGTCCGTACAGTCGAACGCCTGCCGTCGCAAAATAGTTACACATACCCAATACTGTAGTCATGTAGTCCGATGTAATACGCATCACAAGGGATCGCACACACCCAGCGTGAGTGACAAATGTAAGCATAAATGTCGGTGAGCAAGCGGCTGTAAGTGTGTTTGTCTACCAGTATGCCAGTAGTGCACTGTCAAAGAAATGTGGAGTCTAAATGGGTATAAGGTGCTGTGACCAGAGGTCAGCAATGCTTAACACTGTGCAAACCCATGCACAACTGCTCCCACCTGCTGGAATGTGCCTTACCCAGTCCGTATCCAAAGGCGTCGGTCTGTCTGCAAACAAAGAACTGCCCTATTCACGTGTTGGTAGTAGTACCCTGCGCACATAGCTCATGTGAATTAACAATAGACCATGGCATATGTACAGACAATAGACCACACACACACCATACAGCGCAGTCATCCAACAGTATAGCAATGTACTGGCAGATATGTCAGGACCACTGGTGTATGCATGCCTGGCTGTACTGTGTTTCAGTGTGTGAGCATGCCCAGTATGACTGTTATGCATGTTGTCGACCGACATTATCGTCATACCGTCATGTGTGTGAGCATGCCAAGTATGGTCAACTGTATCGCATGTGTCACATGTCCAGATAGTTAGTACTGTGTTGCTTGACCCCTCCGTTTTACACAGACAGGTGTCATGCTGTGTCTGCAGGGTAGCTAATGGTCATGTGGCATTGACAATTGCTACATGTCTGCATAGCGTGGGGGGACATGCAACCACAACCACAGTCCTACACAGCACCGTGGGTGGCGCACATGACTCTCACATGTATAGGTTTGACGGGGGGGCACAGCCAACAGTTGTACACATCTGCCGCTACTGTACTGGTATGCCGGGTACTCCATGTCAATGTGTGGACCTACCTAAATTGCTGGTTGGAGGGATACCAGTGTATGTCAGTTCCTAGCTTTAAATACTAGCACAGTGGTGTTGGACGTCCTAGCTTACACAACCTTCATCAAACTGCCTGGCCTGCTGTAATTTGTGTGTGTCTTAGGGGGTTGGGGTCATTCATTGGGCATATCCATAGGCCATCGTATATCATTTGTCCGTATTGGTCCACATCTTTCCAGCTGCATGGAACGTGTGTGGGCTGTACAGACACACATGATGTTCAGCCCATAATCTGCAATGGGTTAGGACACCCTGTGTACTACAGGCTACCATTGTGACCCCCGTATGTGCTACAGAGGTCATGGTGCCACTGTGGATGTGTACTGTCTGCTGCCCTAACATTTGGCCACCACAGTCACTTGTATGCTCACATACATACCATAGCAATGGGTAAATACACATTCTAATACAACTGCCAATTGTTAGGTCAATAGACATACCCTGGGTGTGTTCTGGACTTGAGGATGGTGCTGGAGGGCTGCCTATGTCGGATGCACACAGTGCACCTCCTATACATGGCTGAGCACAGGTAGTGTCATGTTTGGCATCCATTGTACTGTGTGCGGGTCAGAGAGGGAAAATATGTGGGTACCTACTGTGTCAGTGCATATGCCTTGTGTTGCCTCTTTGCCAAGGGCAGGTCATACTGTGCATGGCCTTTCACCGACTATGCCCTGCTCAGGTAGTTCCTTCACCAAGTCACACTGTGCCTGTACAGGCCTTGGCAGTGGTGTTGGGCTGTGTGGCCCTGCCCCATGCTGTTCCTGCTGCAACTGTTACTGCAGGATAAGATTGTGTAGCATAGCAAATACCATAACAACTTGTATGCATGTAGCTAGTGAATACTGCAGAGCTCCACCGGATGTGTCCGGATACCAGAACCGTGAACTGAGCATCCCAAACACATGCACAAGTTTATGTCTTGCCTGTGCATCTGCCTCAGTATGGTGTGAGTGTTCAGGTGTGTGTGCATTGCTGATGGGTGTCATCAGCCACAACACCAGTGCTTACCCAGCATCCCCCACTAGGAGACTGTAGGGGATGTCCATATTGGCATTGGTGTGGTACAGCTGTGTCAGAAGCCATATATCGGAATCATCATAGCTTCCAGGGCAGACTGCACACACATTCAATTTTATGCCTCAACAATACCCACGGATCACATATCTCACAAAATCAGTGTGCCTCACAGTCACAGCCCTTAAGGCCAAACAACACACCAAATACACTTGTTATAGGGGACTCTATTGTCCGGCACACTGACGTCCCGCTCACCAGACTGAACAAGGAGAAGGTCACTGTAAGCTGCCTGTCGGGTGCCAGGATCCGCCACATAATGCAAGCACTCAGGTCACTCCAAAGCAAGTACAAGTATGACTCCATCATTGTCCATGCTGGTGTGAATGACCTGAGACATACCTCCCTGGACTACATGAAAAGAGACATAGAGGAGTTCTCTGACCATGTAGCCCAGGCTGGTATGACCCTGACCTTGAGTAGCATCTTCTTGCCCTCACCAAGAATGATGCCACAGTATAAAAACAAAATGATCAGTTTCAACAATTGGCTAAAGTATTGGTGTCATTCAAAGGGGATCCAGTGTCTGTCAGCCTGGGGATGACATGCTTGACAAGCCACGTTGCTTCGCTAGGGATGGCTTGCATCTGTCACCCTTAGGCTTTTGTATACTGGCCAAGGCTCTTGCCACCCCCATAGTGCCTTTTTTAGGCAAGGCTCAAAGGACAAACCCAACTCCATAGACAACCCAAGGATAAGAAAACTAAAGGTAATGCTACTCAATGCCAGAAGTCTAAACCTCAAGATGCATGCACTCGAGGCTCTCCTCAGTATGGAGAAAATCGATGTCTGTGCAGTAACAGAAACCTGGTTCAAGGCTCGTGAGAGCACCCCAGCACTACCAGGTTATAACTCATACCATGCGTTTCAGCCCCAAAACTCGGACCGAAGCACAAAAGGAGGGGGAGTATCTATATTCATCAAAGATACCTACACCTCCAGGTTAGTGGCACTGCACGAAGCATTGGAAACCATCCATGTGCAACTAACAGCGGGCAAACCTGCCTTTCAGTTTGTAGCTTGCTACAGAACACCCTCCCTATTACAGGAACCCCACTTGGCATTCCTGAGAACACTGGAGAATATGAAGGTCTCTCCGAACACTATGTTATTGGGTGACTTCAACTACCCAAACATTGACTGGGAAAACTACTCAAGCCCAAACACCCTCGTCCAACGGTTCCTTGAATTTAGAAACTCTAACACAATGGAACAACTGGTCACCACTCCCACAAGAGGGAACAACATATTGACCTGATCATCACCAACATGGGGACTCTATGTTTCACACCAGAGATAAACCCCTCATTGGTAAGATCAGACCATAAACAAATTTCCCTGGACATCCATATCCCGTCCCCACCCCCAGCCAAGGAAATCACTGTAAAGAATTTCTCAAAAGCCAACTTTGCACTTCTCAAGACTGAGGTGGAATCCTTCAAAGTCCCTGGGCCAAAGGATAATACAGCCCAATCCGCAGAATCCTTTACAAATGCATTCTATGAGCACCTGCAGGAATGCATAGATGGCGCTATCCCAAAAAAAAACAAGACTCACTCCTCCAAAAACAGGAGACCGGTCTGGTGGACCCCGGCCATAAATAAGCTATGCAACAGAAGGATGGAAGCTACTACATGACAGAGCAAAATCCCAAAAAGGGAAGGCATCTCTGATCAGTATTAGCAAGAAACTTCGATCCCTCATAAAATCATCAAAGGCCAGTTTTGAAACACAAATTGCCCTAGACACTAAAGATAATCACAAGGCCTTCTTTAGTTATGTCAGGAACATGGGCGGAAACTCCCAAATATGCTCTGAATTGTTGCATAATGGTACAAAATATACCGAACCTACAGACATAGCCAACATCCTGGCAGACAGATTCAGCGCAAACCCCCCCCCCCTTCCCCCAAAAAGGAGCAAATGCCTATCCCAACTGAATGTAACCTCCCTGACATCACAGATACACAGTTGAAAGCTGCCCTCTCCAAAGCAAAAAACACAGCATCTATGGGACCGGACGGTGTCCCAGGCTGTGTCTTACATGAGCTCCAAGAAGAACTAAACCCTCATATTAAGTCACTGTTCAAACTTAGCCTTACTACAGGATATGTACCCAAAGAATGGCGTACTGCTACAGTGGTCCCACTCCACAAAGGTGGTGCCACAACGGACCCCGGAAACTATCACCCCATAAGCCTTACTAGTCTGGTCTGTAAAGCTATGGAGCATATTATCATGGAACTCATAAACAAAGAGATTGGGAGCCTCCAGACACTGGACCCTACCCAATTCGGCTTTGTTAAGGCAGATCTTGCCTCTTAAACCTAGTTAATTTCTTTGAAACAGTTACCAAAGCCATAGATGAGGGCAAGGTAGTCCATACAGCCTACCTGGACCTAGCAAAAGCCTTTGACACAATACCCCACTCGGGCATCATAAATAAGCTTACCAACTTAAATATCAACCCCTATATCACAAGATGGGTTGCAAACTGGCTCAGAGATAGAACTCACATGGTCAGAATCGCAGGTGCCATGTCTGAACCATTTCCGAATACAAACCAGTTACAAGTGGCGTCCCACAGGGCTCAGTTCTGGGACCTCTCTTGTTCGGTATGTACTTCTCTGAGGTTCAGGCTAACACGGGGGGATTATGGCTGACAAAGTTCGCAGATGACTGCAAACTGGGGGCCATAATCGAATCTCCAGCTGACACAAGCATCCTCCAAAAGGGTCTCACAGAGATGGATGCTTGGTGCCAGAGCCACGGCCTCAAGCTAAATGCTAAAAAGTGCATAGTCATCCCCTTTGGGAAAAACAAGGTGCCCACAAATTACCACATAGGTGGTAATCCATTAAGTACGGAAGAAGTAATTAGAGATTTGGGGACCAACATAGAGAGTAATCTCTCCTTTGATAATCACATTGCCAAAGTGGTTAGAAAGACCTTCTATATAGCCCACCTTATCATGAAACGGTTCGCATCTAGATCAAGAGAGGTCATTGTGCCCCTCTACTCGTCACTCATCAGGCCCATAATTGAATACAATGCCCCTTTTGGGATGTACCTTACCCGACACCTGCAGCAACTGGAGAGACCCCAAAAGTACCTCAACAAGAGGATCATGGGCTACAAACAGATGTCCTATGCAGCTCGACTAAAGAAACTCCAGCTTTACTCAGTTGCTTACTGTCTACTCAGAGGCGATCTATGCCTGATGTACAAAGCCATGTCAAACCCAGAATTAATGGACATGCTCCACCTCAAAAAATCCAAGTCCCTTAGAGCTACACGCTCCAGGGACCTAAACCTCAGCACAAGAATAAATAGGACATGCTGGAGGGACAGATTCATTTCCCAGAGGCTCCCCTCAGTCTGGAATAGAATCCCAATTCATGTTAGACATAGCCCCTCACTCCCCCTCTTCAAGCGAAATCTTGACGCGTGGATGGGAAATCACAAATTCACCCCTGGGATCTCTTCTGTGTCCCTGCTAGACAGAGGCACAGTAAACTAATCTTAAAAGGGTACCTTCTGTGACCTACTTTACAGAGGCACAGTAGACTAATCTAATAGGGAGACGGAAGCCAAATACACTCTGACTAGGCTTATAAATGCCTTAGGGCAGATAGCCTAGTATCTACCTATGAACCTATGAACCTATGCCCTGGCCATCGCATAAGGCCTAGCTGTTGGAGGGTATGCCCCTGCAGTGACTGTAGGCCCTACCCCACTCACAGGGTGGTGCTTCAATGTGCATGTGTGTGCAGGCTATAGCACCCAGTACCACAGGGTAGTCATCCATGTGGTTGAACTGATGCATATTGCTGGTCTACTAATCACGTGTGTTGAGGACATGTATGTGCTCACTAGCATGTGTTGACATGGTGTCTGTAAACTGGTGCAATACTCTGTTTGCAGATGCCTGTGAGATACCCATGATATCCCCAGTTGTGCTGTGTGAGGTACCTGTGGCTAATACACCTAGGCCAACACATACTGAGGTATCCACTGTGATGTGTTTCCCTCTGCCTGTTTGATGTGTCAGGTGTGGCAGGCACAGTTCAACAAGCTGCTGTAGGAGGTCTCTGTCCACTCCATAGTGCTCCACTATCCCCAGCCCATGTAGCCCCTGGTAAGTCACCCTGGCTCTATAAAGTCTTATGTCACCCCAATAAGGATTGTTCAGCAGCATACACATCCTCACTGCCCCAGCCTCCTGCACATGTTGGTATATGTTGCCTGTTGCAGCCCGTCTCATTTGGTTGGACTGTGTCGTGAAATGTTCCTACAGGTATACACCGGTGGTGTAGAGTGCGGACGAAACCTGTGTGTATGCTGCTTGTTCACATTACTGTACTGTTCAGGTGTGGGCTGGCCATGTCATCTGCTGATTGTGCTGATCAACACCTGTTTGTGCAGCCTGTACACCCTGACTACCCCACCACTGCTGTCATCCCTCCCAATGTCACCAGGCAGGTGTAGACATGCCCCTAGCTTAGGCGTGCTAAGGCAAGAGCACTCCTGAGGCACAGTTCTGCAATGTACTTACAGTATGCCTGACCCCCCCTCCCATGCTGTCAACTATATTCGAGACCTGCACCCAGCTGACTACACACATACACTCCAGGGACCAGCATCACACCCTGGTGATAAATGGGATACACTACTGTCAACCTCATCTGCATAGTATAGTCTAATGAATAGTTATATGACCCATACCAAACCTCCAAATTAATAACCACTGCTCAGTGTCGCTCAGATCCGTACACAACTGGCAACAGGTGCCTTACTATCACCATATTCTATGTCCCATGGCCTTCCCAACAACAAAATAACTGGAGTCTACACGACTACAACCCATGACCCTGCACACTACAGACGATGTGCATTACCACCACGCCATGGCAGATATACATAGATCCTAGGTTATCACGTACAGATCATCCGGCACAAACATTGAATAGTGCTGATGTCCCCAGACATATATGTTTACATCTATGTCCACCTCTATATCTACATATATCATATATATTATTTGTATACATATATACATGGATATATATATATATATATATATATATATATATATATGTATACATATATATATATATATATATATATATATATATATGTATATATATATATATATATATATATATATATATATATATATATATAGATATATATATATATATATATATATACACATACATACATACATACACACATATACATGTACACACATATGTAGATATGGCATTTATATCACAACAGCGGACCACATGACAGCAAAGCATTAGACAGGAATGAAAAGGAAACTACATGTGCCACCTGCATCATGTAGTGTTGTTACTATCAAGGTACGTGTGTTGTGTTGCGTCACACGGGTCAGACCGTATCAAGGGTAAGAGTAGGGCTGCTGACAGTTACTCACCAGACCTATTGGCAAATGTATGTGTTGACAACCCAGTGTCTTGGCAGAATATGCGGGCTGTGGACACTATATAGGTCAGCAACAAACACACTGAACACATCCCGCAGCTAGCCACCCACAGATACCAACACATACGGTATAACTGACAAACACACACACCTGCCATGCCTTGGAATCGAGCATCTACTTGTTTAGTCTACCACACTACAGCATTATGCAGTAACAGAACACGCTACCGAGTTCCAGCATCACCGCACTCCCACAGGCATACATCTAGGTGGATGACATCATCCGCAAAGGCAAAGACGCCGATAGGGAATGTATGGGGAGTGAGCCATCTAAAAGCATTACTCTGTCCCCAGGCAGCTGGAAACACACACACACACTTGGCAGGGCTGGGAGTTGAACATACACCTAACTATCTTATCACACTACAGTATTATGCAGTTACAGAACACACTACCAAGATTACTGGAACACAGCACTCCCAGAGGCATACTTCTAGGTGGATGACATCATCCGCAAAGGCAAAGACGCCGATAGGGAATGTATGGGGAGTGAGCTGTCTAAAAGCATTACTCTGTCCCCAGGCAGCTGGAAACACACACACACACACACACACACACACACACACACACAATTGGCAGGGCTGGGAATCGAACATACACCTAACTACCTTATCATACTACAGCATTATGCAGTTACAAAACACGCTACAGAGATTACTGGAACACAGTACTCCCAGAGGCATACTTCTAGGTGGATGACATCATCCGCAAAGGCAAAGACGCCAATAGGGAATGTATGGGGAGTGAGCTGTCTAAAAGCGTTACTCTGTCCCCAGGCAGCTGGAAACACACACACGCTTGGCAGGGATGGGAGTTGAACATACACCTAGCTACCTTATCACACTACAGCATTACACAGTTACACAATGCACTACAGAGATTACTGGAACACAGCACTCCTAGAGGCATACTTCTAGGTGGATGACATCATCTGGAAAGGCAAAGATGCCAATAGGGAATGTATGGGGAGTGAGCTGTCTAAAAGCATTACGCTGTCCCCAAGCAGCTGGAAACACACACTTGGCAGGGATGGGAGTCAAACATACACCTAACTATCTTAACACACTACAGCATTACACAGTTACAGAAAGCACTACCGAGATTACTAGAACACAGCACTCCCAGAGTCATACTTCTAGGTGGATGACATCATCCTCAAAGGCAAAGACGCCGATAGGGAATGTATGGGGAGTGAGCCGTCTAAAAGCATTACTCTGTCCCCAGGCAGGCAGGGTTGGCAGTCGAACATACACCTAACTACCTTATCACACTACAGCATTACACAGTTACAGAACGCGCTACCGAGATTACTGAAACACAGCACTCCCAGAGGCATACTTCTAGGTGGATGACATCATCCGCAAAGGCAAAGATGCCAATAGGGAATGTATGGGGAGTGAGCCGTCTAAAAGCATTACTCTGTCCCGAGGGAGCTGGAAACACACACACACACTTGGCAGGGCTGGGAGTCAAACATACCCCTAACTACCTTATCACACTACAGCATTACGCAGTTACAGAACGCGGTACCGAGATTACTGGAACACAGCACTCCCAGAGGCATACTTCTAGGTGGATGACATCATCTGCAAGGGCAAATATGCCGATAGGGAATGTATAGAGAGTGAACAGCCTAAAAGCATATTACTGTCCCAAGGTAGACGTAGACAAACACATGGCAGTGGTGTGAGCGTGACAACTGCCTATCTATGGAGCACTATTACAACACTACATAAATATGAGTCGCGCCACAGACAGTACACCCTTCAAGACAGTCAACCAATGTGTTCAATGTAGGAATCCATCCTGACATGGGGTATGGACATCTGTTGCCTGGATGACCACCATCAATATACAGGATGTCAATGGCCATGCCCATACACAGAAGCACACAACCGACACAAGGTGTCACTGGGCATGCTCACACACTTAGTAGCACACGTCTGTTTGGAATGTACTGTGTGTCCATCTACACAATGGCATATTGGGCATGCTCACACACTTAGTAGATGTGAAGGGCTGTCTTTCATGCACATGGATTCTAAACATGGAAGGGCACAGTTTGGAATGTACTGTGTCCATCTACACAACGGCGTACTGGGCATGCTCACACACTTAGTAGTAGCGAAGGGCTGTCTTGCATGCAAATGGATTCTAAACATCAAAGGGCACAGTTTGGAGAGTACTGTGTGTCCATCTACACAATGATGTACTGGACATGCTCACACACTTAGTAGTAGCAAAGGGCTGTCTTGCATGCACATGGATTCTAAACACGGAAGGGCACAGTATGGTGTTACTGTCCCCACGTACATGAAGGCCACTCACATGTACTGACCAGTACACACTCAAGAGCCATCACAGATGTCTCAGGTGCAGATCACAGAGGGAAATACCTCATTCTACTATGTAGCCCTCAGACATCACCATGTCCTTGGACCAGCAACACACATCCATACATTACCAAAACACCATGTGACTCATGACCAGTGGACATTACATAGGTCTACAGCAACTGTGCAGACTACACATGTACTGACAGGGTTCCCTCATGTGTTATGCAATGCAATGATACCACTGTTCATAACCAGGTTGGCTCTACACATAACAGGGGCCCTGGGTCTTACACAGCTGTAACAGATGACTGTCGTTGTACACCAAAGAACAGACATGTTTGGATATGACATACATGTAATTGCAGTGGATATGTACATGGACCACACACACACACACACACACACACACACACACACACACACACACACACACACACACACAACACATATGTACATAGCATAGCTTTTGTTGTCCTCCATGCAGACAAGTGGCTACAGCAATCACACGCATGCACATGGAAGGTAGGTCCATGGCTGTTGAATACTAACAGTACATAAGGTAGCAATGTTGACTGAGGTAACATTCCCTCTGTACTAGTTATCCATGGCAACCATCATATCATACAACAGTTCATGTGTTATGTATGTCATCACACATGTCCACCAATTGCAATGCATACAAACATGGCTACATGACAGGCATGTAGGACCAACACCCATGTACATGTAGTGGTGTGCATGCAGCTACCATGCATGTACAGTAGCTGATGTATGTAATTCATCAGTGCCTAACTACAACATGCAGTTGCAATGCAGCCCCATCATTGACACCTATATATGGTGAAATACTGACAGTACGGTAGGATGTACATCAGGTATGGATGGATGTGTGTACATAAAGTGGTGATCCACATTTGCAGATGGATGTTTGCTGAAGACAGCTCACAGGTGTGTCACAAGCCATCCTACCATTACATGTACAAACAGTACGCTATGTTACTGTTATCTGACGGTGAAGACATACAACCTATACAGCGGTCAGGGTGTTACTGACTGTAAGTCACTTGACACCTGTAACACTTACATCCTCCCATGTGCATATAGCAGCACAATTGCTGAAGGTAGCATTGGTACACATAATGTGGCCAATACTGCTGCATGTCTGTCAGACGTATCATCATATAGCAGGTGTATCATTCACAGTACTGCCATGTGTATTTGCTTGTGTGACCATATATGCCACATATGGTGGGGAATACATCCCAATTGTTACACACCCCTGTACACTGTTGTAGAGATCTGTACATACTGCAGTGTGGAAAGCATGACGTAGGCAGGGGTGGTGTGTGTATCACACAAATGTCAGCTATCTGTATGTAAATGACATTTGTGGACTCCACAGTGTGTGTGTGTGTGTGTGTGTGTGTGTGTGTGTGTGTGTGTGTGTGTGTGTATGTATGTATGACTGTCTGGTGCATGGAGTGAGGGTGTATGCTACCATACAGAACAGACAGGATCCCTAACCCCTCATGGTGATGCAGTCTACTACCCTGTTGATGCCATCAGTCTCAGCCTTACTGGCTACCTGTACATGTTCATTCTCTGTGTCACATCGTGTGGGTGCACAGTACTGTGAGGGTGATTACCACATAGGCAGGGGTCCTCACCTCAACACTATCAAGTGTGCGTTATAGTGTTGTTGACCCCATGAGAGTGGGCATGTTACTGTGTGTTTCTGTGTATGAATGTGTTTGTTCTCATCCTGTAATGTGACAGGGTATTACTGCTACACATAGAGGCCTCATGCTATCAAGTGGCCTCTAACGTTATCATTGGCCAGACCGCTGTGTAAACCCCCCGCACCATGTCAACATACCTGTGATGTGACCTGGTATGGATGTCATGTATCTAGCCACTGTAGCCTATTAAACAGCCCACATGCTTCTGGATCACTAGATGTGTGGACATCTGTGGAACGGTAGCCTTTCTAACAGTGAGGTTGAGGCTACGTATAGCATGCTGGTATTGCCATACATGCCTGTGAGTACTCCACATTTACACCTGTGAAACTGCAAACACTGTACTTATTGGCACATGCATGTAGACCTTAAGCAGGGAAGCAGGGCATCATTACCAACATGCTGTTACTGTTGTTACCAAGACACATACTGTGAACATACAACAATGCACTCCAATGGCAAACACTGTAACATAATGGCACATGCAGTTGGACCTTAAGGAGGGAAGGAGGGCATAATTACCAACATGCTGTTATCAATGTTACCAGGACACATACTGTGAACATATAACAATGCATTATAAACCTTACTACATGGTATGTCTGATGCGTGTCAACAGTACACAACTAATGTCATATACACTTATCTCACTATTCTGTTCACCCTGTGCATCAGACCATATGAGCATGTCCCTGCACCAATGGTGTGGATGACAGGGATGCGGCACAGGCATCATCATATGCACAGGGTGATAATGTTTGCCAGGGGCATAGGCTGCACCAGTGGATGACATCATGTGTGTGGGTAAGGTCCGGTGATCTGATTGGACATGTGTGGTCCTTATGCATGTGGGTGTTGTGGTGCCCTACAGATGTTTCTGCTGTGTGCGTGTATGTGTGCACACAGTTCTGCCTTTTGTCAGGCCTACACAGGGGTATAATTGACAGCTCCAGATTGTACAGACCAGGATGTACAGCTCACTGTGTCCGGCCACGGCCACTTGACCTATGCCTGCCAGGGGTTGCACGGGCACTACCAGGTGGGGGTACAGATTGGCTACTGTCCGATGACACTTGTTCACTGGAACTGTGTCCAGGCTGGGAATGTCCTGGGCCATGTCCATGTGGCCTACTGTGTCCTGGTGTGGACAGTGCAGCACCAGCTGCACTGCTACTGCTACCAGCACTATGGTAGCGGGCATGTGACTCGTTCCTGTTGACCTGCACTAGGTGGTGTAGCTTGCCTACATCCACGTGACCTACGCCTCACTCCTACCAGATGTTCTAGCACAGACAGCTCACGCTCGCAGATTGCCATGCTACGGCCAAGGATTCCAACCATGTCACCCAATCGCCTGTCCAGAACATCAGCAATCTGCTGTTGAGCATTTGCCAATGCCTGGATGTTGTCATTTAGAGTATGGATAGCAGCCCTCTGTACCCTCTGTCCTTCACTGTTCTGCCATTCAGCATGTGCCTGTGCCACCATTACAGTCTGGAACATGCATCTGGTGACACCAGCTGCTGTGCTCTGTCCTGCAGGTGCATGTCTCCCAGAGGTCCTCCTACGAGCAGCTCTGGCCACATGCCTGTGTGGCACATCTGCAGTCATTAAACTGACACCATGGTGTGGAGACACACCTTCTGTAGCCACCACATGTTCCTGTTCCAAGCTAACACACGCTGACTGTCCTTCCTCTATGGCCACTGGTGATGGGGTATGTGTTGGCATGAGAACTGTGTGCGGGGAAGAGGGGGACATAGCTGGGATGGCAACCACTGGGACAGATTCAGCCCCTGACAACCCTGCCTGTACCTCATGCATATGTTCAGCACTGCTAGTATCTGTGGGGACACTAACATCAGATGGACCACAGGAGGGTAACACACCTACATCACCTGTGAATGCAAAGAAAGACTCTACATTACAATAGACACACAGACACACAGGCACATAGACACACAAACACACAGACACACCATGCATGTGATTTGACAGACGGCATGCAGCATGCATGTGATACAGCAGATGGCATGCAGCTCAGACATTAATAGTGGTAGTTAGCATACCTCCCTGGGTTGCACACAACAGCAAGCAGGTGTCATATCAGTAGCAGACAGCATGCAGCATGCATGTGATACAGCAGACGGCATGCAGCTCAGACATTAATAGTGGTAGTTAGCATACCTCCCTGGGTTGCACACAACAGTAAGCAGGTGTCATATCAGTAGCAGACGGCATGCAGCATGCATGTGATACAACAGATGACATACAGCTCAGACATTAATAGTGGTAGTTAGCATACCTCCCTGGGTTGCACACAACAGCAAGCAGGTGTCATATCAGTAGCCATGCAGTTCACACAATCATGGTAGTAAGCATGCATCCCTGTGATACACCATGTGGACCAGCACAGGTTAACAGTACACATGGCTGAAGTGACATTGACATTTAATCTGCTGATGTGTGCATTGACATGCATACATGTCTGACACAATGGTGTCCTGACACATGTACAACATTGTAATAGGTATCACATTGCAGTGTTGTCTGTATTCCCTACAGATAGAATGCACTTTTAGCAAATGTGCATGAGCATTGAAGGGTAGTGTGAGGCGTCTACATTGCTATACAGTATGAAGTACAGACACTGTGCCATTGCATGGCATCATGAGGCATCTATAGTGCTATACAGTGTGTAATATGCACACAGTGCATAGCCATAACTGCGTGCATACACATTACAGAACTGTGGATTGTGACCCACGTCGCTGAGGTGTATACACACCAAACCATGCTGTGTCATGTGACAGGTCACTGGAAGACCTACGGATGACACCCCTGCACAACTATTACAAAGTCTTAGCTGCCTGGCAACCATGTCCACACATGGCAGACTTGTCAATACACCATGTCCCATATGACATTAATGTACCACACACACAAGGTGCACGGCTGACAGTGATGTCCTACAGCAGCAAGGGAAATGTACGGTATCTGTGGCCTGATGTGGTGTCAATGTCTGTGGAAGCTGTACAGGTGACTACTGTCATGCTATGACACAGTTGTGATGTTCAACACATCTTATATGGTCGAATTAAGTGACACCTCCACTGGCTGTGCACAGGCGTTTAGGATGTTCAGTGTTCCACATCAACTATATCCTCCATGGCCATGTGTGAACATGGGTTGGCCAAATGTTTGTGATGGCCATCTATCTCACATGTCTGTGTTGTCCCATATGACATACATCCATAGATGTCAGATATGTCACTGTCCACAGGGCTATGCAGACAACGGGTTGTATGTTTGGTATGTGGGGTATGTATTATGGGATAGTGAGACAATATTGCAGCCGGAACACTACATGTCTGGGACATGTCAGATGGCACATCACAATGTGTGCACCCGTTGCAGGTGCATATTACACAATGGTGACTCCTGTGGGCTGCCCATATCCCAGCTCACTGTGTGGTACTGTTTGTGTACCACACATGTGTTGTTCCAATGTATAGTACATATGCCTACATTGAACACCTCCACTGTTGTATGCACAGCTGTCCATACATCTAGCAATGACAGATACTGTGGTTTCATGTCGCTGTTTCATTTAGTTTGTATATATTGCACATGGGTAGCCAGTATGAATGATGACAGATGCGACCTGTATATCATGACTGGACCATACATTATGTGTACGTGTGTTAACTGGCCACATGGCGTATAGATATATGCATTAACATGCCTGATACTGATAACTGTCTCACTTGCAATGGACTGATGTCTGTGCAGCATGCCAGAGGTACCTGTACAGGGGTGACACAGCAGTTTGAACATTATCCATGACTGTATGACAGCCACAGGGTGCACTGTGCATGTTAACACATTTGCCTGTACAATAGCATATAGTATGCACATGTGTGCATACACAGGGTAGCATACTGTAGTATGCAGCATGTGTGTAAACATACCTTGCATATGATGTTACATTACATATTTTACAGTGACACATGCAAGTAAATGGGATATAATAGTCATATGTGCAGTAGTGACTTACCAGGCAACTCCAGGCTCATTGGTTGGGAGACACCCACCTCCACAATGGCAGCTAGTGTTTGTGGATGCTGTTCTGTGGGTGTCCCCAGGCTGGCCAGTAGCTCCTTGGTGTGTGTGAGTGGGGGCTGGATTGGTGGCCCACCACCTATTCCACCTTGTTCCTTGGCAATTGCATTGGCACACTGTTTTGCATGTTGCATCAGGTCCGTGCAGTGTCTGCGTACCTGCTGGTAGGTGCGGTTATGGCCACTCACATCATTAACCCTCTTGCGAAGGTCCTGCCACAGGTCGTCACACTGCTGGGCAAGCTGTGGCACATGGCTTTACAACACCTTGTAGTTCTCATGGAGGTACAGGATGAGGGCATCATCCTCCAGGCAGCTATATGCTGGCAGGCGTGAATGCGGCATTATTTGGAAGACATAATGATGGAGACAGGTCACAGTATCCCAGAAATGTACTGAGATACAGCTGCACATACATTTGTATTAAATCTAGTACATCTGAACAGTTATCTTTGCAAATTGTCATGACAGTGACACGACTGCCATGGTTGTGTCACACACATGTAACACCTGTTATGCATTGGATATTATCACCATATATGTGTGTCACCTCATTACATTGTTCATACTCCATATGAATGCTTTCTTGATGTGGGCATGTCTGTTTGACTGTACTGGTGTTCTTACCTATCAGCACATGCCTGGATGTGTCCACAGTAATGCTGTTGACCTTGATGCTGTGTATATGTCAAATATCAAAACATACACTGCCTTAATGGACATGAGCAGTGACAATGCACACATACACATGGAAACCTTTACATGCATGTGTTTTGCCATATACATCTACATGGCACTGTACAGCAGTTCAACATCTTGCCATGTATCGCCTGTGTTGCACATGTGATAGACATGGGACAATGGCTAGCCGGATGTCATTCGCAGGGATGGTTATCAACTATGGCATGTACGGGCAAGGATTTCTAGCTGTATCCAACAGCCATTTTGCCACTGCGAGGTGCATCAGTGCCACATTACTGATCCAGACAGTTAATAATACATCTACCATGCGGTCATCGCACCATGTATGACAGAGATGACATGTGCAGCTTTGATGGACAGGGTTGCATGGTATGGCAGGAGTATGTAACATGTATGGCACAGGGATATGTCCAGCATGTGGTGATCCTTGTAGTAGGACAGTGGCTGTCCATGACGTATGTCTTTCAGATCAGGATATGTATGTGTAGCATGTCCAACATCACAGCGTAGCACATGTTTTTATGCAAGGTAGCCAGCATGCTGCATAGTGGAGGTGAGGATTGTGAAGGCTGGTATCGCCCATCCACGCATGGCCAATACCCCTTAAACGTGATATGTGATCCGATATTGGTCACCCGAGTGCTGACTATGCCTGTCCAATGATCTCCATGCTCATGGATGGCACCCTGTCATGACATGGGTGCCAAGTATGACTACCTAATAGGCCTGGAGATGTCACCAACTCAGGGAGGTGAACTGCACAACACCATCCCTTACAGAGTGTCCATAATGTTGACCGCTGCCTAGGTGGTAGTTAATTGGTACAGGGTTATTCACCTAGCAGTGACAATGCTATTATCAACTGTCAGATTGTGCACATATGTCACACACCTCACCCACAAAGCCCATTCTGTATGTTGTCCACAACACTGAGACAGCTATTGCTCCTAGGTCATGGACATTCACATCCTTACATACACAGATGCCTCCCATTTGTCTGAGTGGTATGGGCTACAATGAGGGGGGAGTACACAACATTAACCCTGTTTTACGGTAGCTGCCACTGGTGTGATATGCACATGTCACTCAGACACCTTTTGTAGTGTTGCTTCTGTCAACAGGCCACTGGTAGAACACTTCTGTGACATACGAAGGTACATCTAGTATACTCAGTGTAGCTGGAACACGGTATGGGTGATGATGTCCTATGACCTGTCACAGGTATGCTATGCAGTGTGAAATCATCCGTACTGTCATCTACTTTTGTACTGCTAACATCTATGTTGATAAAGGTTCATAGACTTGCAGACCATACTCAGCAGGGTAATAGTGCAGTGCCTCCAGTTATGACTGTCATCTCCACTTGTGGGTTGCAGTGGGTTGATATTATCCAACACCCTATCTGTATTGCATATTCATGCTCAGCACTTGTTCAGAACATGTGAGCACTTCATGAGCTACTAATTGCTATAGCACCCATTCCAACTCATGTCTTACAAGTACACTGTCTGTCCTTACATTTCCAGCTTGTTACAGTACAACAGCTGTTGTACACACGCAACTCACATATCTTGTGAGACATGGTTTAATATACAGGCATGTCCAAGTGTCATGTACCAGTGCTATTGCCTGCCTATATGACGAATATGGCAAACATGTGGCAATAAAGCAATTGTCTCATGTACACAGTCAATGCTCACCTCCCAATATACAACACTACAGCCTGTGGGAGATGCACATATGTAGCCATGCTGGGGGTAATGCTTTCACCAACCCAGACTGGACCTGACATTAATGTTGGGATGTTTAACATTTGCAACACACCCCACTCATCACATAGTCTCACTAGATCTCCACCACCACAGGCCACACATAGTATGAGTACGACATTTGCAGAACCTCTCCATATTCTATGTAGGCACCAGAGGCAGCCCCCATTACCAAACACAACAATTCCTTATAGCCCACAGACTCATGTGTGCCCATCAACTACAGCCAATAGGATGTTATAACATACCCGACACACCTGTCATAGGTGACTCTGTAGGCGGTCACACTGATACACCAGGGATCACTGCAGTGGCTGTACTGTACAGAGGTGCAGGTGACACATGGCTCTGCTGTTCACAGACAGGACACTACCCTAGAGATGTGCCGTTGGTGTAAACACTGTAGTTGGGCTTACACATAGACTTGCCAGACAGCATAGTACCTCACTATGTACCTGTGAAGCTATTACATGTCTTTTGTGCATGGTTAATTGAGTAGCTCTTCCATTTTGATTAGCTATCATGCTATTACAGTGTCCCATGACTACAAGCCATATGTATCCTGTTATTGTGTATCGTACATGCCAATAGACGATACCGTTTGTTTGCATGATATAACAGTTGTGCTGTGTAGAATATCTGACATATCTACTTACAATACTGTACATTACACATATTTTACACATTATCCCATAATGCAAAGCATACTTGCACAGCAGGACCACCTTAGGCATGTTATTGTCGTTATATGCCCATACACATGCCTACTGTGACAGTATATCAACATATACTATCCCCTGCTATGGCACATACTTGTTGGACATACCCTACCACTGACGGCGAGTGGTGTGGAATTGTTCTGTTTAAAGCCCTCATGTAACATCCCTTGTGGTGTATGTGATGTTTACCTTGTGGCCCACAGCAGGACACACAATTTCTACAAGCGTTGCTATGCTCAACAAGACATCACTATAGAATACCTTTTCCCATTTTATGCATTGCGTACACTTTTAATTAATATAAAACAGGCTCTACGTACACTAACATACTGAGTGTTCTACATACCTTGTTAACGTTCCGAATCTTCGTAAATATCTCTCTTACACCTTTACTGTTTAAACGGTTCTATGGTATGAGCATACAGTTTGAATGTATGGCAAGTCATCCTTATATACATCGATACCTGTAACATGTGGTTTCCTGCCACCAGTTGGTGTTCCTGAGTAAATTATTACATGCACATCAGCTGTGCAGCTACTCCATTTGCCAATTACGCGGCAACAGTGGGGTATAATTTAATTCTCCACTTGGGCATTGCCCTTTTGCCCTACCTTCGGGGAGACGGCCTGTATGCGTTTTGTTGTGAGGAATTGCAACTGCTATTTGTAGAGACACAGATATTTTGAATTCCTGTCCCCCGTGGATTGTGTGTGACAGCTAGAGTATGTGGTTCTACATGTGAGTGTACCTGTCATCTCAACCGTCTGATAAGGGACTATTGCAAACAAATCCTGTAACATCGCCGTCTGTTCCATTATACAACAGCTACGATTTCACGTGGTGCCTTTACAAATGTGTCTCTCACAAGGTATGTTAACGCTTCTGCAGATGTAATTGAGTGAGTGGATGTTTGTGATGTTATTACAGTCTGTATTGCAATTGTTTCAGGTGTGGGGGAGATGTAGGTGGGCATACATAGCATATACAGGTTTGTGGGGACTGCATTTTTACATATTCCATATATGTGTGTGGGCTCCATCCCTAATTGAAGACCTATCACTTAGTAGACTGAACTATGGTTGTTATGGGCTTATACATTGAGCCATGTTAACTGGTTTCTATATAGTATGCAGGTGAGGTTGATACTTCCATACCTCTGGAAATACAGCGATATGTAAAGGAATGTTACTAAATTCAGCTGTCTCGTGCATTTCTGTCACAGATATTTGCACTCATTGCAGTTGTGTTGGTGACTAAGCCTCTTTGGCATGGGTTGCCACCTTTTCAAATGGCCATAGTGGGACATTTGCAGGACACACATCGGTGTTTACAGGCTGACACATACCCACGGTCAGTACACAGGATAGAACATACTTTTATCCTGAATACATACTTATTCTTGTAGCTACTTATCATGTTTCATGTAATGTTTACGTTTTGTAGATACAGGCATAACTATTTAATGCAACTATTACATAAAATATGGGACATAATTATGTCCTACAATCTCGGACATTTGCCCTTTTTAATATTTTTTGTCAGGACACAACTGCCCAGGGAGGGGCAGCCCCTCTTAAAGTGGGACAGGTGGTACCGTATGCCTATGGCCAGCTATGACCACATCTACTGTACTGATCTACCTCCGAGTTAGCACTAACAGACACACCATGCAAACACACACACACATTACAGTCCCACGGAAACGCACATGGCACCCTCAACACACACATACACAGACTACAGCAATCGCAAACACAGTTGAACACAGTACCTACGTGGACCGCAACACCGGCAGCGATAACTAAATGTCCCTTAATATCGTGATAATATTACATGCGGTTCCAGTGTTCCGGTACTGTGTTCTTTCGGTCTTTAAGCCTTGTGATTATGCATGTCGGTATGTGACACATTCCATAGTTGGCAGTATCCTATTTATTTCTACCTCCATGGTTGTGTACATGTCTTTGACCTATCTATATATTTGCAGATATAGGTGAATCCGTATATATCAACATATATCTCTCTATCTCCCTTTCTATCTCTATTATATATATGTGTATATATATATATATATATATATATATATATATATATATATATATAAGAGAGAGAGTGAGAGGGAGAATACACCTTTCATTGTGTACATGTCGGTGTATACTGTTTCCTGGACTCCGCACGTTTGTGTTTGAACCTGTCACATTACACACCTGCCGTTGGTACATCTTGGGTAGCTTAGTGTTAGGTGATTGTGTACATGATTGCGTGTTCTACTCCTGGCAGTGGTCATTTTACCCTTCAGAGCAGGCACTATTAGTACAGGGGTGAATAATGCTAGTTTCACCTGTTCTGGACATCACTGACCGGGATCTGCACGATATTCAAAGAAGCTTAGCCCTGTTTTGCGCATATCCGTATAGTCATGTTTAAATGACGCTTACCAGCACTGGGCAATGCATATTCCCACTAACATGTGCTAAACCTGATCTGATGACCTGCATCCACCAGCCATTATTTGTGCCTTCGGGATTACGTAACGTCCCTTGCAGGACGTGGTACCGGGAACATGCACGACAGTCAGTGCATTTACCACTTGGGCATCTGGGATTTGTACATGTGTTATAGCGTTTTGTATGTGGACTGTACTACGGCTGTTACTTCATACTGCAATCAAATGGGTAACTCAGTTAGTTTACATATGGGTGAGACCTATTAATGGTATGTCCAAGTGATGTTTAATGGATGTGCTCCAGCACTGGGAATGTATGTCACAGTGAGCCACACACTATAATGTACTACACCTTCACACAACCATAGGTGGAGCATGCTGGGGTGACAGATACCTGTCACGGGTACACCCCATGCTTTGCCACTACATCCATGATTGCATTGTATGGAGCCCCTCATTAACACACCAGAGAATCCATGCAGAGTGTGTGGGGAACAGTGATTACACACATAGATCCCGCAATTGGCTCTGCTCCACTGAGGGTCAGTTGGTTACTCGATGTGGTGGTGACAGCAGACACTATTTGCCTCGATTGATGAATGGCCTCTGTCAACCGGGCGTGTACCTACCGATGTAACTAGGAACCTATACATACAGTACCAACATATGCTGATAGGTGCGTGTACTGTTCAGGTGTTGACATTCCTTTTTCCAATAGCTGTTGTGTGTGCAATGGTTGAGGGCTGCCTATGTAGGATTCACACAGTAGGCCACCTATGCATTACAATTTACAGGTGCTCACGTGTGTGTGCCATCCATTTTACTGTGTGTGCAGGTGGAGAGGTATGTCAGTCCGTAGGGGTCTACACTGTCAGAGTATGTGCTATACGTTCCCTCTTTGCCAAGGTGTAGGCATATTGGGCACGCCTCCGTCTGCCTACTTGGGTTGGCACACGGTGTTTGTGGTCTGAATCCCTCTGTGCCTGTGATGGCCTTGGCAATTGTGGTGGGCAGTGAGGGCATTCACCATTATGTCCCTGCTGCAGCTGCTTCCGCAGGATCATATTATGTAGCATGGCACATACTATGGAGATGTGGGCACACGTGCCTGGAGAGTACTGCAAGGCTCCACCAGATATGACCAAGCAACGAAACCGTGATTTCAGCATCCCAAACACACGCTCTATGATGATTCTGATTTGTGTGTGTGCCTCATTATGGCGTTCTTGCATGGGTGTGTGTGCATTTCTGATGGGAGTCATCATCCACGGCTCCAGTGTATGGCCAGCATCCCCACAAGGTGGCCATGTGGGATGCCCCCCCTGACAAATACCTGATACAGCTGTGAGGCATGCCAGATGTGGGAGTCATGGTAGCTTCCAGGGCTGCCAGCACACACATCCATGATAATGCCCTGGGCATTGCACATGACCTGGCAGTTGATGGAGTGGTATCCCTTGTGGTTTATGTAGTGCCTACCATGCTCACTGGGTGGTGACTTGATATGTATGTGAGTGCAGTGTATCGCTCCCAGTACCTCTGGGTAGTGTGCCACATAGTGGAAGAGATGCATATTGCTGGCCAACTCCTCCTGAGTTCGGGGGAAGTATATATGCTCATTGGCATGTGGTAACATGGCATCCAGGAACTGGTGTAGTACCCTGGATACTGATGCCTGTGAAATCCTCATTATATCTCCAGTTGGCCTTTGAAAGGTACCTGTGGCTAGTATTCGCAAGCTTACACATACCTTCGTGTCCACTGAGATAGGTTCCCCTCTGTTGTTTCTGGATCTCAGGCGTGGCCAGCACAGCTCAACTATTTGCTGTATGATGTCCCTGTCCACCCTGTAACATTCTATCTCTTGATCATGTAGCCCCTGGTAGGTTACCCTTGGTCTGAACACCCTTCTCCTCCCCCAGAGCCTGCCGTGGTTGTCAGCATTATGCTGCACAACACCTTCAGTCACTAACACATGGTAATGAATCACAGCTATGGCAGCTCCCAACATGTACATTGTAAAAGTTCCCCATCTGTTTACACCTATGGTGCAGTGTTTGGGAATACACAGCTATCCCAAGTGACCTTTAACCTAACTTCCTATAGTCTGCCTCTAATTTCAAACTCCCTTTCTTGCAAGACTCAAAACAACATAAACTGCTAAGCTATATGCTTTAAAAAATGTTTATTTCAAGAATAATTTCTGGGCCTATTGTTTACTATCACTTTTAGTAGACACTTTATTTTAAGTCTGCAAAATGTTGATTGTTCCTTATTTCATGATGGTTTTATCATATTATCATCTAAAAGGCATTCCTGCCACATTAAACAGCCATCTAACATGCATGTGAAAGGCATACAGCACCAGTCTGTTAATTAAGAATGAAATAAATCATTTATTGTTATTGATTTCATTATTGACTGGGAAAATTGAGCTGAAGCATGTCAGATTTCAGGGGAATCCCATGGAGAAAGGCTCCAGAAGCACTGAAATATACCATGTCAGCATACGTGAAGATGGTCAATGCATTATCAGATGGAATATGATTCATAGCAGTGTGACTTCAGACAATAACGTGCATCATATACACATAATAAATATAATGTGAAATAGTACTGTTGAAAATGGACGTCAGTTTGTATTGGTATCAGGTAACAGTAACTGAAGGAAAAATAGATTCATTATCAATGCCTAGAAGGGCGGCCATGGTGGTGCAGTGGTTAGCATTGCCGCCTCACAGCAAGAGGTTCTCCGGTTCGATCCTCGGCTGGGGTGCCTTCTCTGCAGAGTCTGCATGTCCTCCCTGTGGTCGCGTGGGTTTCCTCCGGGTGCTCCGGTTTCCTCCCACATCCCAAAGACATGCTGCAGGTGGATTGGATACTCTAAATTGGCCCTAGGTGTGCGTGTGAGTGTGCCTTCTGTGGAAGGTTGGGCGCCGGGCTGGCAACTCGACACCGTAAAACTCCACTGCCAATCAATGTGCGGACAAGGTGATCCGCTGTGGCGACCCCTAACCGGGAAAAGCCGAAAGAAGAAGAATCAATGCCTAGAACACACTGAAGTTTCAGCCGAGTACCTTTGATCAAAGCATGCACAATACAATCAAAAATCATAGAATTATGGGAATAAGGAACGTCACATTACCCTCCCCCAATGCTGTGCAGTCTCAGAGCTGGCATAGCTGGAGAAGTGGCTTCCATGGGTGTGTGGGGGGCTTGTCTCTCTTTCCAACAGAAACCCCTTTTTTGAGATTTTATTTGTTAAAGCTGACCTTGTGAGATGTCATCTTAAAATTTTCATTCTTTAATAGTGCAATGTTTTTCCTAATTCTTTATTTAACCATAGATCATCAATAGCCAATAGATAAAATAAAAAGCCAGCAAGCTAAATAAAAAAAAAATGCATAATGTTACATACATTTCTAGTGTGTGAATAAGTGTGACATTCATCTGGTGCAACTACTGCAGAGAGATTTAAGCATATAAAAATAACATTCTACAGAGAACAGCATGTCTAAATATAAATGATACAAATAATGCTTGGGTTTGAGAGGTCTGCAAATGAATAAAAATATATACTAATAAGTAAGTTCTTTAGATTGCACCTGTATCAGTAAAACAAGTTATTGTGAGTAATCTGTTCATACTCAGATAATGCAGGTGTCTAGGGCAATTTTCAGTAACAAGTGATAAAGGAGTATGCCATTCCAAAGCACCTTCATATTATAATAAATATTTTTTTCAGTGGTGCCTCAAAGCACTCTGTTTCTAGGAAGTACCATAAAGTATGACGTAGGTTGTTCCAGAGTTTGCCAGCATTAACTGGATGGTTAGAATCTTTATGCCATTCCATGTTTTGGGAATTGTGTTAAATCCCTAGTAGACATTCTAAATAGTCTTTATTGCACCATGCAAGGATATTAACCAAAGTAAAACATTTGGGAGTGTACAGGAGTTTATCAGCCAATATCAGCTGAATTATAGGTACTCGCTGTTTGAGGTTATGATGGGATAAGCTGTAATGCATTATGACATGATGCCCTAAAAGGATGAGGGAAATAAGACAGCTGTGAGATGACCATTGTCTAAGACACTTTTATGTAGTGGTGCACCAAGTCCTTTTCCTCACATTAGGGGAATCAACCTCCTTTACATATTTCTGTGAATTCATTTACTTTAGATATTCTACTGTGCATCAGCTTAAATTCATTGATTAGTGAAGATTGTAGGTTAGTTATAACAGCCGCACACTGTGAATAATGTAAGTACGTCGGCAACAGATATCAGAACGATGTATAAAGAAATGGCTTTACAGGGATTATAGGTTCATAGGTACTTATTAGGATATTGATCCATGAGGATCTTTAGAAGCCTAGCCATACATTCCCATGTAGTTTTTAGCCATCATAATTTAACTAAGAATAACCCAGAAATGAGTATGTTGCTGCTACCCATAAGGGACAAGGATGCTAAACTAGGGGTGAATTTGTGATTACCAAGTTACAGGATATATTGTACTCTTACTCTGTACAAAAACAATCCTTTAAACTGAGCAATAACATTAGTGCCTCTAAAGCAAAAGAAGGTGACAGTGTGCTGTCCATGATTAAGAGCTTTTCTATATCATAGCACAATGTTTTTATGAATTGCTGGAGTGTATACACTATTGGCTCAAGACAGAATTTGATTTACTTGCGACTAACAGCTCTTTCACTTGACTATGATTCCTATGAAATTTGTTGAAGTCAATGATCTGAATGCAACATAAAAGGCTTGATGTGGAGCTTGATTCAGGACAGGTTGCTAAGTCTAATACACCTTTTGCATTTAGCACATTCCGAAACAAATGATCAGCATCACCAAGTCACAACGGATAAAAGTATGATCCAATTTAAACAATGCAGAACTTAACTAAAGCATTTCGTATTAATTCTTCCTCATTTTTCTGGTGAAGCAAAAATCTTTACAAACTCTGGATTTTTCTGTGGCCTTGCACAATCAATATAGTATAGGTGAACACTGCTGGACTCAGCCTTGATTCCTACTAATTTGATGCTGTTTGGTACAGTTGTTAGCATCTGACCCGGTTTGTTCTTATGACCAGAATTTTTATCTAGATTTCTTTATATGTTTTATCAAATGATTGAGATGAAGTTTTCTTCCCAGGCCTTCACTGTAAGTGGGCTCTGCCAGATGGGATGTCCCAGTCAACAAATGTAATAAATAATAAAATAAATAAATAAATAAAGCAAGCTGAAGTGCCAAAATCATCCAGTGAGGGTCTCTGGTGAATGTGTAGGTTGCCCATAATGATGACCTGCACACATATATAGCTTGCGAACCACTGAAGGACCTTCTGTGCAAATGATTCATGTTTCCCTGAGAGAATGTATTGACAGATTCCTGAGAGGCATTTCGCTTTCCTAGCTTTAATTTGGATCAGAATAGCCAAGAGACCACATAATCTGCTTTACTGGTACAGAGCAGGTGAAAGGGTCAGGGTACGGTGTGACAATGCCTCCAGTATAGTTACATATTCTGCCATGCTACAAAATGCTGTAAATGGTTTATATAACATCTGAGGCAATGATATTACCTTTTATCAATGTTTTGGAAAGAGCTGAATGTGTTATAGATGAATGCAGTCATGCATCAGGTGGTTTTGTCACTAGCATTAATATGAACATGGTTTAGATTGGTATACTTCTGCCAACCTGCAGGAGCAGTTACAGCATTATGGCTAGGAACAAGCTAGGATTAATGTCTAGAAAAGAAGGATAAAGGCTGGGGCAAAACCTGTGAAACATAACCTGCTGATCTTAAATAGTACAGTGGTACCCGTTGCATTTAAGGATAAAATATTTACAAAAATTCACTTTTGTTTTTGTAAGGTAAACTTGAGTTTTCCAGAGCATTTAAGCTAACACATTGAATTGTTGGGGTAGGAAACATAACCTTGATCAGAGGGTTATTATTTATGTTACATAACATAAAATGCATGCAAGAACTTGAAATGTTAAGAGCAGAAACTAAAGGTTAGACTGAAATGGTACTTTGCTCTTCGGGCATTATGTCTTGATTTTAACTGAACACATGACAGCAATGAAACAACCTGCTGATTGACTGATCCTGAAAAGATCTAGTAGGGGATAATGGGATGGGATAGATCACATCTGAACTGTATTGCAGAGAGTATAGGCTTCCTGAAGAACTATGCCTTTCTGGAAGCTTCCCCTACAATTCATCAATAGAAAGTGTTACAAAGAATGCTCTATCAATTTAATTTCCTTGAAAAATCTGTTTGACAAAAATGCACTTTTCAAAACTACAATCTATATTACTCTTATGGGGGAGGGGGCTTTAGCTCACATATAGCCTTTCTTAAATTTACTAACTCGATCACAAAGCTGGAGAAACTTCCCATAGTGATCCTGTTATGCATAAGTACACTCAAATACAACCCAAAAATAATGATGCAAAATGGAAGGAAGAATACCTGGGAGTGGTGTAAAAACAACACAGAACTTTAATTCAATAATAGTTTTACTTTTACTTTATTGTAAAATTAAAGCTCTATGTTGTTTTTATATCACTCTCTGGTAGTGCTTTTTTCTGTGTTATACCATTTTTTGGGTTTTAAGATCTTTGTGTGGTATAAGACACTTTCGACTGACACTCACATACAACATAGAACCAACTTCAAACTAAGCACATTTATGAAACTGACTATCAATTAGCATAAACAGCTATCCCTACTTTGCTGACAAATAGTGACCCAATGAGTAAAACAGTCACTTGATGGGAAAGGTTCAGCTCAGCTAACAAAACAACCTGCTGCATACAGTAAAATGCAACGTGGCAAATCAAGCTTCACCAGGTAGAACAACACTAATTACACAATACTTAATGTAAGGTAAGGCCTGTTGGGCTGCTTTGCTCTTCCCTGCAATGGCCTTCTGGGGTAACTAACACTATAGCTCTCCTAAGGTGAAAGAAAACATCAAATTAACAAGGAATGCAGGAAATGTGCATAATATGTAACACACAAATATAACCATTTATTGAGTGCCTTTCATCATTATACACAGACTAACAGTAAATGGAAATAAACCACAGAAATATAACTGATGAATAGAATAAAGATCACCACGGAGATGTAGTCTCAGTGTAAAGAGTGCAATATCCATAAGTCCCACACACTTATAAGCAAAGGGACATAAAGCTGTTGCTGTTGTGCTACTGAGCAATAGACTGGAGGCAAAAAATAGGTTAGAAAAGAAAAGGGATGCTAGCATGCTGTAGGTCCAACATCGGCTGATTTTTTTCATTAGTTAAATAAAACACCTAATTAAATCTGAAAGCTAAGACTTTGACAAACAGTAGTGCTCCAGATTGTGCTATAGACATGTCCTTTTGAAATTGGCATGGTGAAAAAAGAAACACTGGTCAAATGTAGTGACTGACAAATTGGGGTATATATTACCACATCAAATGGTGATAAGTTCGAATGCCCTTTGTTCAAACCTAAAAGTCTGAAAACCCTAAACAGCAAACTCACGAAACAGCGATTTTTTTCCATGTGTGAAAAAAAAATCACAACTTTAAAACAAACTAAAGTGGGGGGGCTATGCCCCCCACCCCCTACTTAAATATACCAACTCTGAGATCACAGTACAGTGGAGGAAATAGCAAACCCCCAAAGACAGCCCACCCTTTTTTTCCCCTGGGAAAATTGATGTTCTGTAACTTCACGGTTTAGGGCTTTCGGACTTTTCGGTTCGAACAAACGGCATTCAAGCTTATCACCATTCGATGTAGTGATGTAGACCCGACAAATTGTACTAACTGTCTGCTCAAGAACGTTGTTTCAGACAACAGCCACTATATAATTCAACATTCTATCAGTTCCCTGTTAGTATCAAACACTAAGGGCATATACTTCCTAGCGATGTTCAGGAAGTCAGTATAGAGCCATTAGCCAGCTGTTTTCAAATGACACAGTTGGGGATACAATTTTTAAACTCAGTTTATAACAAAGCTTAATTCAGAAAAGCATGTATAATTAAAATAATATTCATACTCTCATGCATTTAAATGAGCCTGATGCATACTGTTATTTCATATGAAGCCTGATAAGCATTTTCCCAACTCTGACAGCAGTCTTGTCTTTTTTATGGTCAGAATACTGAGCTACTGAGTGGCAATATATATACCAGAGATATCACTGCCATATGACTCTCATACAGTTTCTGGTCTAGTCTCTCTTTGACACTACAATTAAGTCAGAAGTACAGTAGGGCATACAATAAAGAAATATAAACAGATGTTTTGCACGTGTATGGTTTACTCCCTGTTTTACAGCACTATAATCTACAAGGAAAAGGAATTATCAAGCTGTTTGCAGTTATTCTGCATAAACTTGTTCTGGTCTTTGGTGCAGGCTGGAGAAGTTGTTTGACCGCAACTGAGCTACAAAATATAAGTATTTTTTGATTATTTTAACAGATTACTGTTTTTATAATTTAATATATATAAAGCACTTTGTCTATTCAGAATCTTCAGAAATCTTTTTCTGTTTAAAAACTGTCATAGCTTGTTGTCTTAGGCTATTGTATAAACTGAAACATTTACTCTGTGTAATTATCTCTTGGCTAGTGGGGGCTGGTTCTTTTGTGTTCTTGTAAAAAAAAAGTTCTTGTTCTGGTCTTTGGTGCAGGCTGGAGAAGTTGTTTGACCGCACCTGAGCTACAAAATATAAGTATTTTTTGATTATTTTAACAGATTACTGTTTTTATAATTTAATATATATAAAGCACTTTGTCTATTCAGAATCTTCAGAAATCTTTCTGTTTAAAAACTGTCATAGCTTGTTGTCTTAGGCTATTGTATAAACTGAAACATTTACTCTGTGTAATTATCTCTTGGCTAGTGGGGGCTGGTTCTTTTGTGTTCTTGTAAAAAAAAAGTTCTTGTTCTGGTCTTTGGTGCAGGCTGGAGAAGTTGTTTGACCGCAACTGAGCTACAAAATATAAGTATATTTTGATTATTTTAACAGATTACTGTTTTTATAATTTAATATATATAAAGCACTTTGTCTATTCAGAATCTTCAGAAATCTTTTTCTGTTTAAAGACTGTCATAGCTTGTTGTCTTAGGCTATTGTATAAACTGAAACATTTACTCTGTGTAATTATCTCTTGGCTAGTGGGGGCTGGTTCTTTTGTGTTCTTGTAAAAAAAAAGTTCTTGTTCTGGTCTTTGGTGCAGGCTGGAGAAGTTGTTTGACCGCAACTGAGCTACAAAATATAAGTATTTTTTGATTATTTTAACAGATTACTGTTTTATAATTTAATATATATAAAGCACTTTGTCTATTCAGAATCTTCAGAAATCTTTTTCTGTTTAAAAACTGTCATAGCTTGTTGTCTTAGGCTATTGTATAAACTGAAACATTTACTCTGTGTAATTATCTCTTGGCTAGTGGAGGCTGGTTCTTTTGTGTTCTTGTAAAAAAAAAGTTCTTGTTCTGGTCTTTGGTGCAGGCTGGAGAAGTTGTTTGACCGCAACTGAGCTACAAAATATAAGTATTTTATGATTATTTTAACAGATTACTGTTTTATAATTTAATATATATAAAGCACTTTGTCTATTCAGGATCTTCAGACACCTTTTTCTGTCTAAAAACTGTCATAGCTTGTTGTCTTAGGCTATTGTATAAACTGAAACATTTACTCTGTGTAATTATCTCTTGGCTAGTGGAGGCTGGTTCTTTTGTGTTCTTGTAAAAAAAAAGTTCTTGTTCTGGTCTTTGGTGCAGGCTGGAGAAGTTGTTTGACCGCAACTGAGCTACAAAATATAAGTATTTTTTGATTATTTTAACAGATTACTGTTTTTATAATTTAATATATATAAAGCACTTTGTCTATTCAGAATCTTCAGAAATCTTTTCTGTTTAAAAACTGTCATAGCTTGTTGTCTTAGGCTATTGTATAAACTGAAACATTTACTCTGTGTAATTATCTCTTGGCGGCTGGTTCTTTTGTGTTCTTGTAAAAAAAGTTCTTGTTCTGGTCTTTGGTGCAGGCTGGAGAAGTTGTTTGACCAACTGAGCTACAAAATATAAGTATTTTTGATTATTTTAACAGATTACTGTTTTATAATTTAATATATATAAAGCACTTTGTCTATTCAGAATCTTCAGAAATCTTTTTCTGTTTAAAACTGTCATAGCTTGTTGTCTTAGGCTATTGTATAAACTGAAACATTTACTCTGTGTAATTATCTCTTGGCTAGTGGAGGCTGGTTCTTTTGTGTTCTTGTAAAAAAAAAGTTCTTGTTCTGGTCTTTGGTGCAGGCTGGAGAAGTTGTTTGACCACAACTGAGCTACAAAATATAAGTATTTTTGATTATTTTAACAGATTACTGTTTTTATAATTTAATATATATAAAGCACTTTGTCTATTCAGAATCTTCAGAAATCTTTTTCTGTTTAAAAACTGTCATAGCTTGTTGTCTTAGGCTATTGTATAAACTGAAACATTTACTCTGTGTAATTATCTCTTGGCTAGTGGGGGCTGGTTCTTTTGTGTTCTTGTAAAAAAAAAGTTCTTGTTCTGGTCTTTGGTGCAGGCTGGAGAAGTTGTTTGACCGCAACTGAGCTACAAAATATAAGTATTTTTGATTATTTTAACAGATTACTGTTTTTATAATTTAATATATATAAAGCACTTTGTCTATTCAGAATCTTCAGAAATCTTTTTCTGTTTCAAAACTGTCATAGCTTGTTGTCTTAGGCTATTGTATAAACTGAAACATTTACTCTGTGTAATTATCTCTTGGCTAGTGGAGGCTGGTTCTTTTGTGTTCTTGTAAAAAAGTTCTTGTTCTGGTCTTTGGTGCAGGCTGGAGAAGTTGTTTGACATAACTGAGCTACAAAATATAAGTATTTTTGATTATTTTAACAGATTACTGTTTTATAATTTAATATATATAAAGCACTTTGTCTATTCAGAATCTTCAGAAATCTTTTTCTGTTTAAAAACTGTCATAGCTTGTTGTCTTAGGCTATTGTATAAACTGAAACATTTACTCTGTGTAATTATCTCTTGGCTAGTGGGGCTGGTTCTTTTGTGTTCTTGTAAAAAAAAGTTCTTGTTCTGGTCTTTGGTGCAGGCTGGAGAAGTTGTTTGACCGCAACTGAGCTACAAAATATAAGTATTTTTGATTATTTTAACAGATTACTGTTTTTATAATTTAATATATATAAAGCACTTTGTCTATTCAGAATCTTCAGAAATCTTTTTCTGTTTGAAAACTGTCATAGCTTGTTGTCTTAGGCTATTTTGTCCCACCCTCCCTCCCTCTTGGTGTCTTGCTCTTATACTTGGTGGCTTTGCAGTTGCTCGCCCCTACTGTAACACACCTCCCAGTCTAGTGCCATTAGCTAATTCTTCTTAATACAGAGAGAACATTTGATAAGGCCTTCTGTTCCCCCTTTTTCCCTTTTCAAAAAGTAAAACAAAACTTTTTTTTCTTCCTAGCCTGAACCTTCTTGTGTTCTGACTGTCCTTCTCAAACATATTGGAAATATACAGTATATTTCAGATCATTTGTTATAACTGTATTTGCTATAACTGATTTAAGTATTTTTTCTGGCTTTTGAATATTTACTGCTTAGCGACTGCATCTTAGCCTGTTTATACAGCTCTGCATTCTATTTAAACTGTTTTTGTGTTGATTAACTGTTTTGCACTCTTAAGAGTTATTTGTTGCTTAATTTTACCTGTAGGCTAACACACTCAAGTGTGCTAGCCACTTAAAAGCATTTATAGCATTTACTGTCTGTTTTTTTTTCCTTGTCTCTGTAAAAAAAAAAAAAAAAAAATCTCTTGTTTTCCCACCTTACTGAACTAGAGTAGTCCAGTTTCAGAGTTGCTGATCCCTGGGCTTTGTTTTTAGTTCCTGTTACTGATCCATTGCCTTATTAGGAAGGAGGAAGTTTCTTTGCTTACCAGTGGGAGTGGGAAGCACTGAGCAGCCTTTTTGTCCGAATTGGTGAAGTTTCAGCCAGAAACTAGTAGTCTATTGGTTGTTTTGGGCCAATTCCTAGCTCCTTTCAGCCCCTGCTATAAAACACGCTAAACACGTGTTTTCCAGCTTGTACCAACTCTGCACAGATCCTCGTGGTGGCCTGCAGAGTGATCCAAGCAGCAGAGAGCTAAAGAGTGACTTTCTACCAGATATAAGTATTTTTGTGGCTTTCCCACTGTTATTAAGCTAGCGACTGCATTTCGCCTGTTTTACTGCTACTTTAAGTGATTTCTGCATTTTACACTGTTTATTGCACTTTAAGTTACTAATTGTTGCAAATTGTTTCTGTAGGCTACACACTAAAGTCGCTAGCCGATTTACAGCATTTATAGCATTTACTGTCTGTTTTTTCCTTATCTCTGTAATAAAACAAAAATCTCTTGTTTTCCCACTTTACTGAACTAGAGTAGTCCAGTTTCAGAGTTGCTGATCCCTGGGCTTTGTTTTTAGTTCCTGTTACTGATCCATTGCCTTATTAGGAAGGAGGAAGTTTCTTTGCTTACCAGTGGGAGTGGGAAGCACTGAGCTGCCTTTTGTCCGATTTGGTGAAGTTTCAGCCAGAAACTAGTAGTCCATTGGTCGTTTTGGGCCAATTCCTAGCTCCCTTCAGCCCCCTGCTATAAAACACGCTAAACTGTACTGCTGATCTAACCAGCATATCCTATAACTGAAAAGTTCATCTCTACTTGATTCCCAAGTAGACTATTCTCTATCTGTAAAGCCTAGCACTTACTCCTACAGTACTTGCACCTTGATAAAGCACTCTTATTATAGATAGTACCCCACCAGCCCAAAACCCACTTCCCCGGAGTCCTTTGAAAGTTCTTTATCTACTACTTCTAGTATGTCGAGGGATCAGTTGCTAGTGTCCTCTCCAGCTCAACTGGTGAACCTGGGAATATTGAGGCAATGTTACAATTGCCTCATGTACCTGAACAATCCTCTCCTTCTCCCACAAAACACAAATACATGCGAGAGATGCAACTATACGGCCAAACTGGAGGCTGAGCTCTCTCAACATAGGACTGGCAAGACCAGACAGGAGGAGAAGGCAACCACACACAATACATACCCAGTCACACATGGTACCATCACAACTTCAAATCATACACATACTCACACAAAGACATACTCGGAGGCTCTGGTCAAAATTTACCAAAACAGCAGAGGCCACCAAAGCAGACACCCAAACAACTACCACCTCACGACCCAACACATGCAACACATAGACCACACAGTCAGAGTGTCAAACAGTCACAGCCCTTAAGGCCAAACAAAATGCCAGACACACTTGTCATTGGTGATTCCATAGTCAGACACACTGGCGTCCGCTCACCAGACTGAGTAAGGAGAAGGTCACAGTAAGCTGCCTGTCGGGCGCTAGAATCCGCCACATAACGCAAGCACTCAGGTCTCTCAACAGCAGGTACAAGTATGACTCAGTCATTGTCCACGCTGGTGTCAACGACCTGAGGCGTACCTCCTTGGTCTACATGAAAAGGGACGTTGAGGAGCTCTCTGATTATGTAGCCCAGGCAGGTATGACCCTGACCTTGAGCAGTATCCTACCTTCACCTAGAATGATGCCACAATACAGTGATAAGATGATCAGCTTTAATAATTGGCTTAAATTCTGGTGTCATTCAAAGGGGATCAATGTCTGTCTGCCTGGGATGACATGCTGGACAAGCCACGCTGCTTCGCAAGGGACGGCTTGCACCTGTCACCCTGGGCTTCCGGATATTGGCAAAGGCTCTTGCCACCCCATAGTGCCTTTTTAGGCAAGGCTCAAATTCTAAACCTACCACCCTAGAACACCAAAAGGAAAAAACTAAGGGTAATGCTGCTCAATGCCAGAAGTCTCAATCTCAAGATGCACGCACTCGAGGCCCTTCTCAATATGGAGAACATCGATGTCTGTGCTGTGACAGAAACCTGGTTCAAGGCTCCTGAGAGCACCCCAGCACTAACAGGTTTCACCTCATATCATACGTTCCGGCCCCAAAATCCGGACAACACCAAGAAAGGAGGGGTGTCCATATTCATAAGGACACCCACACCTCAAGGTTGGTGGCAACGCCGATGCATCTGAGACCATCCAGGTGCAATTAACCATAGGCAAGACTGCTCTGCAATTTGTAGCATGTTACAGGCCACCCTCTCAAACTCAGGAACCTCACATGGCCTTCCTGAAAACATTGGAGGATAAATGTATCTCCAAACACCATCATACTAGGTGACTTCAACTACCCTAATATAGACTGGGAACACTACTCAAGCCCGAACACTCTAACCCAAAGATTCCTGGAGTTCATAAACTCAAATGCCATGGAACAACTAGTCACCATCCCCACAAGAGGTGAAAACATACTTGATCTCATCATCACGAACATGGGATCAAAATGTTCAACACCGAAGTATACCCCTCACTGGTGAGATCAGATCATAAACTAATCTCGCTGGAGGTCCTCATCCGCCCCACCTGAAACAAAAAGACCACAGTGAAAAACTTCTCAAAGCCGATTTCACACTTCTAAAAACTAGTGTGGTCTCCTTTAAGGCCCCTGAGCCAGTGGTAAACATTACTCAAACCGCTGAATCACTTACAAATGCCTTCTACCAGCACCTACAGGACTGCATGGATCAGGCAATCCCAAACAAAACTAAGACTCTCTGTACCAAAGGCAAGCGTCCAGTCTGGTGGACCCCAGCCATAAACAAGCTCTACAACAAAAGGAGGAAGCTACTACAAGATAGAGCAAAATCCTTGAAAGGTAAGACACCTTTGATCATTATAAGTAAAAACTAAGAGCTCTCATAAAATCATCCAAGGCAAATTTTGAGAGAAAAATCGCCAAGGACTCTAAAGACAATCATAAGGCCTTCTTTAGCTATGTTAGAAACCTAGGAGGAAACTCCCAGATATGCTCAGAATTAGTTCAAAATGATGTGAAAATTACTGAACCTACACACATTGCTAACATACTGGCTGACAGGTTCAGTGCAAACTTCTCCCCCCCCCAAAAGGAGAGATATCTATTCCAGAGGATTGTAGCCCCCAAACATCTCCAACGCCCAGGTGAGAACTGCCCTCACTAAGGCAAAAACACAGCATCCATGGGACGGATGGTGTCCCCAGCTGTGTGCTTCATGATCTCAGCGAGGAATTAAACCCACAGTTAGGACAGCTGATTAATCTTAGCCTCACCTCAGGATACGTACCCAAGGCGTGGCGCCGGCGACTGTGGTCCCACTTCATAAGGGCGGTGCCTCCACAGACCCCGGAAATTACCACCCCATTAGCTTGACAAGCCTTATCTGCAAAGCCATGGAGAGGATCATAATGGAACTCATAAATAAAGACATAGGGAACTTGCAGACTTTGGATCCAACCCAGTTTGGCTTTGTCAAAGGCAGATCCTGCCTCTTAAACTTGGTTGACTTTTTCGAGACAGTCACCAAGGCCATTGATGAGGGAAAGGCAGTCCATACAGCCTACCTCGACCTAGCAAAGGCCTTCGACACAATACCCCACTCAGGTATCATCGAAAAACTCATCAGCTTGAATGTAAACCCATACATCACAAGATGGGTTGCAAACTGGCTAGCGACAGAACCCACAGGGTCAGAGTTGCTGGAGCCATGTCAGACTCAAAGCCTGTCACAAGTGGTGTCCCACAGGGCTCAGTCCTGGGTCCACTCTTGTTCGGCATCTACTTTTCTGAAGTACAAGCAAATACAGGAGGGTTATGGCTGACAAAGTTTGCAGATGACTGCAAACTGGGCCATAGTCGAAAACACATCTGACACAGATATCCTCCAGAAGGGCCTCACAGAAGCGGATAACTGGTGCCAGAGCCATGGCCTGAAGTTAAACGCCAAAAATGCATAGTCATACCCTTGGGAAAAACAAGGTTACCCCTAGCTACCATATAGGTGACAATCCATTGAGCACAGAAAAAGTCATCAGGGATCTGGGGACCCAAGTTGACAGTAGTCTTTCGTTTGACACTCATGTTGCTAAAGTAGTTAGGAAAACCTTCTATATCGCCCACCTGATCATGAAGGGATTCACATCTAGATCAAGGGAGGTCATCGTCCCCTGTACTCATCACTCATTAGACCTATGATTGAGTACAATGCAACGTTCGGAATGTATCTGACCAGACACCTGATGCAGCTTGAAAGGCCCCAAAAGTTCCTCACCAAAAGGATAAAGGGTCTCAAAAATATGTCTTATGCTGCCCGACTGAAAGAACTCCAGCTTTATTCAGTCTCATACCGCTTGCTCAGAGGTGACCTGTGCCTGACATATAAGGCCATGTCAAACCCAGATTTGATGAATATGCTTCACCTCAAAAATCTAGATCCCTCAGAACCACAAGGGCGGAGACTTAAACCTTGAGACGGTTATAAATAGAGCGTGCTGGAGGGACAGATTCATCACCCAGAGACTCCCTATGCTGTGGAACAAAATCCCGGTACATGTGAGGCAGAGCACCTCGCTGGCCTTGTTCAAGAGGAATCTTGACCAATGGATGGGAGATCGCAGATATACCCCAGGGATTACTTCAGTGTCACTGCTTGACAGAGGCACAGAAAAATGATAGGCATAGTTTTTATTCAAACTAAAGGGGTGGCGAAAGCCACATAACTATGGGCTAGGCTTATAAATGCCCTTGGGCAGATAGCCTAGTATGAACCTATGAACCTATGAACCTATAAGATGGTAATGACATACACACAATAGTAAATTAATAATGCCTGCCACCAGCTGCTGTTTTCAGAAGAAACTGATAATAATGAAATTGACAGAGAAAAGACAATCATTAATATATATTATTATATATATAATTTATAGGTGATATTAAGGGATATTTCCACAAGATGCAGGCAGATTTTCCATCATCATTGCTAAATGCCTTATGAGAGTGCTTTTATTAGCATCCAATCCAGTATGCTCTCATGTCCTCATTAGCAACCTGTTACCATGTCTATGTCAGAGCTGACCATGTTAATTTCCTCATTGCAAAGCACTTTCCAGCAAGTGCACAAACACACACACACACACACACACACACACACACACACACACACACACACACGCACACACACACACACACACACACACACACACACACACACACACACACACACACACACACACACACATACATAAACGCACACACGCACACGCACACACACACACACTATCTGAAATACACACATACAGAAATGGACCAACTAGTTAAACATCACGTTTACAGTACATACTACATAATATTCCAACAGCACACAAAGACCATTCAGTAATTGCATATCATGTACTTACTACCTTCTACCAAATGAATGCATGACCACAACTAGCGATGCTTTCAAGACAGATCACTATCTCCACTTTGAAGCAAAGCAAAATTAAAGAATAATACTAAGCACGAAAACAGACAGCCAGTAATATTTTGTTTCTAAATTTTACACGGACAGTCTGATCATTTTAGTAGCTCAGTAATTAATCTCGCTAACTCACAACTCTAGGGTTTTTCATTCAGTTCTGAGCCCTGACCACTATCTTTGTGGAGTATACATCTCTCTATGCATCTATGTGTATTTCCTTTGAGCTTGCCATTTTACTCCCACACTTGGTGCTTGGTGTGACATCTGGACAGAGGAAGGAGGACAAGGAGACCTGGTGGTGGAATGAGGAAGCACAGGAGAGTATACAGAGGAAGAGGCTGGTGAAGAACAAGTGGGATTGTCAAAGAGATGAAGAAAGTAGACATGAGTATAAGGAGATGAGGCGCATGGCAAAGAGAGAGGTGGCGAAAGCTAAGGATAAGGCATATGAAGAGTTGTATGAGAGATTGGACACTAAAGAGGGAGAAAAGGACCTGTACCAATTGGCTAGACAGAGGGACTGAGCTGGGAAAGATGTGCAGCAAGTAAAGGTGATAAAGAATAGTGAAGGAAAGGTAGTCACAAGTGAGGAGAGTGTGTTGAGTAGATGGAAAGAGTATTTTGAGAGGCTGATGAATGAAGTGAATGAGAGAGAGAGAAGATTGGATGATGTGGGGATAGTGAATAAGGAAGTGAAACAGATTAGCAAGGAGGAAGTAAGGACAGCTATGGAGACAATGAAGAATGGAAAGGCTGTTGGCCCAGATGACATACCAATGGAAGCATGGAGAAGCTTAGGAGAAATGGCAGTGGAATTTTTAACCAGATAGTTTAACAAAATTTTGGAAAGTCAGAGGATGCCTGAGGAGTGGAGGAAAAAAGTGTTTGGGTACCTATCTTTAAGAATAAGGGTGATGTGCAGAGCTGCAGTAACTACAGAGGGATAAAATTGATCAGTCACAGCTTGAAGTTATGGGAAAGAGTAGTAGAAGGTAGGTTAAGAAGGGAGGGGATGATTAGTGATCAGCATTATGGTTTCATGCCAGGAAAGAGCACTACAGATGCAATGTTTACTCTGAGAGTGTTATTGGAGAAATACAGAGAAGGTCAGAAGGAGTTGCATTGTGTCTTTGTAGACTTGGAGAAAGCATATGACAGGGTGCCTAGAGAAGAGTTGTGGTATTGTATGAGGAAGTCGGGAGTGGCAGAGAAGTATGTAAGAGTGGTACAGGATATGTACAAGGGTTGTGTGACAGTGGTGAGGACTGCAGTGGGAGTGACAGATCCGTTTAAGGTGGAGGTGGGATTACATCAAGGATCAGATCTGAGTCCTTTCTTATTTGCAGTGGTGATGGACAGGTTGACAGATGAGATCAGACAGGAGGCCCCGTGGACTATGATGTTTGCAGATGACATTGTGATCTGTAGTGAGAGTAGGAATCAGGTTGAGGAGACTCTGGAGAGGGGGAGATATGCTCTACAGAGCAGAGGAATGAAGGTCAGCAGGGCTAAGACAGAATATATGTGTGTAAATGAGAGGGAGGGTAGAGGAATGATGAGGATGCAGGGAGTAGAGTTGGTAATGGTGGACGAGTTTAAGTACTTGGGATCAACAGTTCAGAGTAATGGTGAATTGGAAGAGAGGTGAAGAAGAGAGTACAGGCAGGGTAGAATGGGTGGAGAAGAGTGTCAGGAGTGATTTGTGACAGACGGGTACCAGTAAGAGTGAAAGGAAGGTCTACAAGAGGGTAGTGAGACCAGCTATGTTATATGGGTTGGAGACAGTGGCAGTGACAAAAAGGCAGGAGTCAGAGCTGGATGTGGCAGAGTTAAAGATGTTAAGATTTGCACTCATTGTGACTAGGATGGATAGGATTAGGAATCAGTATATTAGAGGGTCAGCTCATGTTGGACAGTTTGGAGACAAAGCAAGAGAGACGAGATTGCATTGGTTTGGACATGTGCTGAGGAGGGATGATGGGTATATTGGGAAAAAGATGCTAAGGATGGAGCTGCCAGGTAAGAGGAAAAGAGGAAGGCCTAAGATAAGGTTTATGGACATGGTGAGAGAGGACATGCAGAAAGTTGGTGTGACAGAGCAAAATGCAGAGGATAGGAAGAAATGGAAAGAGATGATCCGCTGTGGCGACCCCTAATGGGAAAAGCCGAAAGATGATGATGATGATGACTTTACTCCCACACTTGAAAACATTTTTGCTGGTTTATGACTCTTCCCTGAGTGACCATGCATATTACATTTTCCTTTAGTTCATGGCCAATGTTGTTAGTTTGATAACCTTTTAAAGCATTTAAAGTGGAACCTGTGTGTTGAGAGACAGCCTTACAAGACTATCTGCAAATATATAGAGCTGAGTATATTTTTCTGTATTATTCTGTATTATAGAGCTAAATTGTTGCTTAGATATCTGTTGTCTTACTGTTCTGCAAATATACAGAGATCAGTATATATTTTTTTGGTTTTATAATTTGCACTCTGATTCCTCACATCTCTGTTGAAACTTTTCCACATCCCCCCCTCCCTGTTTTTGGTTGTAGTTTAAATTTGGTGGCTTTTGCAGTGCTCGCCCCACTGTAGATTTGATCTAGGACACTCCCCCAGTCCCATCTCTTTACCGCATTCTACCTAATAAACCCTTTCTGCACTTGCTTTTTGTCCTTTTCAATTTAATTACATTTTTTCAAACTGTGTGTGGACTAATATTGCTACATACTCAAGTGTGCCAGCTTGCACTGCATGTGAATTGTTTTTACTACTGTTTTGCTACTTTTCTGAAAAAAAAAATTGTAAGCCTGTTTCCTACCTTTCCTGTAATTAGTGTTCCAGATACAGATTTGCTGTATCCAGGACTATTTGTAAGCTTCTAAGCCCCCCAAGCCTTTCTGTGTTGGAGGGAAGCCTTCTAGCTTATCAGTGGGAGTGGTAAGCACTAGGCAACCTGTCTACCACATAAGGAGTGGTTCTGGCCCAGAATTTGTAGTTATTGGCCATTTGGGCAGTCTTTCATCTCTCTCAACTTTCTGATTTGAAGGCCTGCATTTGCACTTGTTTCTGTCCTGTAACTCCTGGGCCCATCTCATTTGCTCACTCAAAAAAAAAAAAAAAAAAAAAAAAAAAAAATGATCTGCTTTTACTGTATTTGTGTTTCTTCCTACTTTATTTTGCTTTTGCATCATCTTAAAAGTACTCAATTGTATTTATTACTGCTTGGTGTAACTCATTCTAAGCCTTTTAGTTTAAGCACTTGGGCTTCAGACCAGTTGTTTTACATTAAGGTTTGTGGTCTGCACTGTAGTGGCAAAACAGGTAGCTTACATCCTTCTAAGTTTGGAACTGCTGATTGAGGGCTCAGTGTCTGTTATTCTAAAAGTGTTTTAATTCTGGTTTAAGCACTTGGGCTTCAGGCCAGTTATTTTACATTAAAAGGGTTTGTGGTCTGCACTCTTGTGGGAAGAGAGGCTGGACTCTGCCCTTCTGAGCTGGGAATTTCTGGTTAAAGGCTTATAGTGCCTGCATATTTAAACTGCTTCTTAGTGAAATTGGTACACCTTGTTTGCTGTAGCATAGACTAGATCCAGGCCTTCTAAATCTAGCTTTGTTTGTATAACTTGAGCACTAATCCAGGCATTCTTTAAAGTATTCAATTGTATTTATTACTGCTTGATAGTAACTTGATTAAAGTGTAGCTATCATTCCATGTCTTTTGGATTAAGCACTTGGGCTTCAGACCAGTTGTTTTACATTAGGAAAGTTTGTGGCCTGCACTGTGGTGGCAGGACAGGTAGCTTACATCCTTCTAAGTTGGGAACTGCTGATTGAGGGCTCAGTGTCTGTTATTCTAAAAGTATATTAATTCTGGTTTAAGCACTTGGGCTTCAGGCCAGTTGATTACATTAAGAAGGTCTGTGGTCTGCACTGTAGTGGCAGAACAGGTAGCTTACATCCTTCTAAGTTGGGAACTGCTGATTGAGAGCTCAGTGTCTGTTATTCTAAAAGTGTATTAATTCTGGTTTAAGCACTTGGGCTTCAGGCCAGATATTTTACATTAAAAGGGTTCGTGGTCTGCACTCTTGTGGGAGGAGAGGCTGGACTCTGCCCTTCTGAGCTGGGAATTTCTGGTTAAAGGCTTATAGTGCCTGCATATTTGAACTGCTTCTTACTGAAATTGGTACACCTTGTTTGCTGTAGCATAGACTAGATCCAGGCCTGCTGAATCAAGCTTTGTTTGTAGGCTTGTTGTTTGTTTGCTTCTTATTTCCCTGAAATGCTAATTCCACCTAAAATGCGGCTTTTCAGCACTTCTGCGGATCCCTAGTGATATCTGCATTGCTTACTGTACTTTTTTCCTTGTTTCACTTGAAAGAAAGTTACTGTTTGTCATTTTTGCATTTAAGTTACCTGTAACACATTGCATTTAAGATACCTGGCACTTGCTCACTAAAGCAATTATATAAGTCAGCACTAAAAATTAAAAGCACTACATCCTCACAAACTCCCCTTGAGTACCTTAGTTCCCATTGGCCCTTTTTTTTCAATTATAAAGGAATTCCCAATACTATTCTAGCATGTCCAAAGGTCAGTTGTCAATCTCCTCTCTGGTCCAGCTGGTGAATCTGGGAATCTTGAGGCAATGTTACAACTGCCTCATGTACACAGGCAACCTTCTCCTCCTCCCAACAAATTCCAACACATGTGAGAGATGCAACCATATAGCCATACTGGAGGCAAAGCTCTCTCAACTCAGTACTGGCGAAACCAGTCAGGAGGAGAAGGAAACCACACTCACTACAATTCCAGTCTCACATAGACCTACCACGACAGCAAACCAAACACATAAACACACAAAAACATACTCGGAGGCTCTAAATAAAAATCTGCCTAAGCAGCAGAGACCTCCAAAGCAGACACCCAAGCAACCGCTACCCCAAAACAAAACACGTGCAACACATAGCTCACAAAGCCAGTGTGCTGAACAGTCACAGCCCTTAAGGCTAAACAACACACCTGATACACTTGTAATAGGTGACTCTATTGTCAGGCACACTGACGTCCCACTCACCAGGCTGAAAAAGGAGAAGGTCATGGTGAGCTGCCTGTCGGGCACTAGGATCCACCACATAACACAAGCACTCAGGTTACTCCAAGGCAAGTACAAATATGACTCAGTCATTGTCCATGCTGGTGTGAATGACCTGAGACGTACCTCTCTGGACTACATGAAAAGAGACATAGAGGAGCTCTTTGAGCTTGTAGCCCAGGCCAGTATGACCCTGACCTTGAGTAGCATCTTACCCTCACCAAGAATGATGCCACAATATGAAGACAAGATGATCAATTTCAACAATTGGCTTAAGTATTGGTGCCATTCAAAGGGGATCCAATGTCTGTCAGCCTGGGATGACATGCTAGACAAGCCACGATGCTTCGCTAGGGACAGCTTGCACCTGTCACCCCTGGGCTTTCGGATATTGGCAAAGGCTCTTGCTACCCCCATAGTGCCTTTTTTAGGCAAGGCTCAAAAGACAAACCCACCTCCATAGGTATCACAAGGGATAAAAAACTAAGAGTAATGCTACTCAACGCCAGAAGTCTAAACCTCAAGATGCACACACTCGAAACTCTCCTTAGCATGGAGAACATCGATATCTGTGCAGTAACAGAAACCTGGTTCAAGGCTCCGGAGAGCATCCCAGCACTACCAGGTTATACCTCACACCATGCTTTTCGGCCCCAAGACTTGGACCGAACCACAAAAGGAGGGGGAGTATCAATTTTCGTCAAAGATACCCACACCTCCAGGTTGGTGGCACAGCACGAAGCATCAGAGACTATCCATGTGCAACTAACAGTGGGTAAAAATGCCTTCCAGTTTATAGCCTGCTACAGCCCACCCTCCCAAACCCAGGAACCCCACTCGGCCTTCCTGAGAACAATGGAAAATATGAAGGTCTCTCCAAACGCCATTATATTGGGCGACTTCAACTACCCAAACATAGACTGGGAGCATTACTCTAGCTCCAACACCCTAGCCCAAAATTTTCCTAGAATTTATAAACTCAAATGCTATGGAACAACTTGTTACCACTCCTACAAGAGGAGAAAACATACTGGACCTGATCATCACCTACATGGGGACTCTATGCTCCAGACCAGAAGTGTATCCCTCACTGGTAAGATCAGACCATAATCTAATCTCACTGGATATTCACATCCCGACTCCACCCCCTGCCTGAAAACCACAGTGAAAAACTTCTCTAAAGCAAATTTCGCACTCCTCAAAACCGAGGTGGAATCCTTCAAAGCCCCCGGGCCTGTGGAAAATATGGCCCAGACCGCAGAATCCTTTATAAACGCATTCTATGAACACCTTCAGGAATGCATGGATCATGCAATCCCAAATAAAACCAAGACCCAATCCTCCAAAGGCAGACGTCCTGTCTGGTGGACCCCAGCCATAAACAAACTATACAATAGAAGGAGGAAGCTACTAAATGATAGAGCAAAATCCCAAAAAGGGAAGGCATCACTGATCAGTATTAGCAAAAAACTGCAGGCACACATAAAATTGTCTAAGGCCAGCTTTGAGAGAAAAATTGCACAGGACACTAAGGATAATCACAAGGCTTTCTTTAGTTATGTTAGGAACCTGGGTGGGAATTCCCAGATATGCTCAGAATTAGTCCAAAATGACAAAAAATACACCGAACCCACAGACATTGCCAACATCCTAGCTAACAGGTTCAGCGCAAACTTCTCCCCCCCCTCCCCACCAAAAGGGCAAATATGTATCCCAGCAGAGTGCTGCCCCCTGACATCTCAGATGCTCAGGTAAGAGCTGCCCTCTCCAAAGCAAAAAACACAGCATCAATGGGACCAGACGGTGTCCTGGGCTGCATCCTACATGAACTTCAAGAAGAGCTAAACCCAAACATAAAACTACTGTTCAATCTCAGCCTTACTACAGGATATGCACCTAAAGAGTGGCATACAGCAACAGTGGTCCCTCTCCACAAAGGTGGTGCCTCAACGGAGCCTGGAAACTATCGCCCCATAAGCCTGACTAGCTTGGTCTGCAAAGCTATGGAAAGGATCATCAAGGACCTCATAAATAAAGATATTGGGGACCTACAGAGACTGGATCCTAACCAGTTTGGCTTTGTTAAGGGCAGATCCTGCCTCTTAAACCTGGTTGATTTCTTTGAAACAGTCACCAAGGCCATTGACGAGGGGAAGGTGGTCCACACAGCCTACCTGGACCTCTCAAAAGCCTTCGATACAATACCCCACTCGGGCATTATAGATAAGCTTACCAGCTTAAATATAAACCCCTATGTCACTAGATGGGTTGCAAACTGGCTCAAGGACAGAACCCACATGGTTAGAATTGCTGGAGCCATGTCAGACTTCAAACCAGTTACAAGTGGCATCCCACAAGGCTCAGTCCTGGGACCTCTCTTGTTCGGTATATATTTCTCGGAGGTACAGGCCAACACGGAAGGACTGTGGCTGACCAAGTTCGCAGATGACTGCAAACTGGGTGCCATAATCGACTCTCCAGCCGACACAAGCATCCTCCAAAAGGGCCTCATAGAAACAGACAACTGGTGCCAGAGCCATGGCCTCAAGCTAAACGCCAAAAAGTGCATAGTCATCCCCTTTGGCAAAAACAAAGTGCCCACAAATTACCACATAGGTGGTAATCCATTAAGTACAGAAGAAGTAATTAGGGACCTGGGGACCCAAGTTGATAGCAATCTCTCATTTGATAACCACGTGGCCAAAGTGGTTAGAAAAACATTTTATATAGCCCGCCTAATCATGAAGGGATTCACATCTAGATCAGGGGAGGTCATCGTGCCTCTTTACTCATCCCTCATCAGGCCCATAATTGAGTACAATGCCCCTTTTGGGATGTACCTTACCAGACACCTGCAGCAACTGGAAAAACCCCAAAAGTACCTCACCAAGAGGATCAAAGGGCTCAAACAGATGCCATATGCTGCCCGGTTAAAGAAACTCCAGCTCTACTCAGTGGCATACCGCCTGCTCAGAGGTGATCTGTGCCTGACGTATAAAGCCATGTCCAACCTGGAATTAATGGACATGCTGCACCTCAGAAAATCCAAATCCCATCGAGCTACGTGCTCGAGAGACTTGAACCTCAGCACTGAAATAAATAGGACATGCTGGAGGGACAGATTCATAACCCAGAGACTCCCTTCACTCTGGAATAAAATCCTAGTCCAGGTTAGGCAGAGTCCCTCATTGACTCTCTTCAAGAGGAATCTTGATGAGTGGATGGGAGATCGTAGATTTACCCCGGGTATCACTTCTGTGTCACTGTTAGACAGAGGCACGGTATACTAACCTCGAAAAAGGGCATAGCAAAATTAATTTAAAATGGGTGGCGAAAGCCAAACACACTCTGGCTAGGCTTATAAATGCCATAGGGCAGATAGCCTAGTATGAACCTATGAACCTATGAACCTGCTAATGTCATTGCAATGTCTGACATGAGTACAGTTTTCTTGCAGAGCTGGAATAGAAAAGGGTTGAACATTTAATGTGGAGCTTTAGACTAACATGAGAAAAGAAAATCACCGCATCTTCATCCTAAAAGTAACAAAGCGTACCCCAGCATGAGTCTCTTTTGCAGTCATTCTACCAAGGAAAGGCATTTTGGATAACCATGGAATGTCCCCTTGGGATATTGGAATACAGTGACTTGAATTTAAATATTTTTAAGTATTCAGGGTGGAAGATCTCTGAGGTCTAATCACAATATTATAATCCCTTACTATAGATGTTTTCTCAGTGTTTCTGCAGTGCTTGCAGCTGACACTCAATACATATAACATGACTGCTTCCTGTGAATCTCTCCAGTAGTCCAAGAAACAGATTATGTAATGATTGGTCATCATATTACTTCGTCATCACATAAAACAGCAACCACAACACGTAGACCAGTCATTATATCACTCATGCAACACATTGTACATCAAAAAAAGGAAAAAAATTTCCCTTTCCAATGAACTACCCAAAACCCGACCACATTCAGCGCACATTTGTCTGAATAGTGGTAGTGCTATAGAAAGAGTTTTTTTTTACTTTTGGTAATGTAAGATGCAGGTGGGGTTAGGGGCTTTGGCCCATACTCTACCTTTGTAATACATGCTAACCATAATGCTAAGCTTTCCCCTGCCCCAAAGCCTAACATGCACCTTAAATTAAAAAAAAAAGAAAAATAAACCTTCCCATAATACTACCAGTACACATATAGAGTGGACACTCATTTCATGTACACATATAAACAGACACCCATACACACACACACACACACACACACACACACACACACACACACACACACACACACACACACACACACACACACACACACACACTAAATCTCTCCCCTAACCTAAACCTAACCCTAAATATTCACATTCTCAGTCTCACAAATGTAACTCTAGCCCCTTATCAAACTCTTGCTCTAACCCTAACCAACATATAATCCTAAAAACACAAATACACTTAGTATACATCTCACTTACCTGTTTCAATGAAATACACATAAAAAAAAGTCTGTTTGATAAACCGAATGTTAGTCCAAAAAGCATTTTACTTACCCCTGTCAACTAAACAACTGCAACCTAAGGAAGAACAGCTGTTACACTTTTATAGGTCACTATGTTTCAGTATTACAGTTTAAGTCTCATTACTCTGTTCACAGTAGCTTATGTCTGTCTCTCATTGAAGATTGATAATTTTATCTTCATGGTGCTCTGGCATTATAATGATGATAAGGTTCATATAGCCACACTGCCGCATTCTGGTCATTCCTTGATTACTTACTTTTATTTTGGAGAGGTCTGATGCTTTAATTCTGAGAAAGAGGGCAATGGCCTGTGCAATCCCTATCTGAAGTTTTTATAATAGTTTTAATAAAAATAAGAGCCATCATCAGAATAAGTATATTTAAAAGGAATTAACACAGTGGTGCAAAAAATTAGCATATTACTTGTTTCTCAGGCTCATTTCCTGACTCGTCAGTTTTCTGTGCAGAATACATGGCCTCTACGTGATAGCTTGTTTTTTGTTTTGTGACTCCTGTTTCCCTTTCTTTTCACATCCCAAGGACATATAAGTAAGCGGACTGGTATTACTGAAACTAACCCCTAACAAGCCAGTGCCATGATGTAGAGGAATAAAGCCCTAAGCATGACCCAGGCAGCCCTAATTTGATTAGTAGCTGAGTGGTGAAGGACTGAGCAGCAGAGGGTGGGAGTGAGCAGGTCAGACCAGCTCACCTATCAGATATGGCAAGAAGACAGTCTGTTTGCCACACTGCAGTCTCATACCCAAATAGGAGCTCACACAACATGTGGTGTTGTTGTGTTTGGGTCTGTCGAGCAGGCACAAGTAGCACTTTTGCTCATACTTTTCAAACCATGCATGCACTCAGGGACTTTTTGCAGGTGTGCTGCACTTAGCTACCAGAGGCTGGGTTAATTCTACTTCCTAATCAAATCCCTCCCCTTAGCCATTACTTGAAATATTACACAATATTTCTCAGTGACCTAAAATTGGAAAAGGCTAATAAGTGACAACAAATAGATGAGTGAAATGTGAAATAGAGGGCACACAAAATATAAGTGAAGCACAGCAAGCACTGGTTATGTAGTATGATAAAGTGTGTGTGTGTGTGTGTGTGTGTGTGTGTGTGTGTGTGTGTGTGTGTGTGTGTGTGTGCACATTTACATTGTGCATTCCTGCTTGATTGTTCCTGAGTTTAAGGTATGTCCCTGATTTTGCTGTTTGATATTGCTGTGTCAAAGTGACATCCCGGGCTGTGTACTACATGAACTACAAAATGAACTGGCACCTCACCTAAGTGCCATGTTTAATCATACCCTCACCTCAGGCTTCATGCCCACTGAATGGCGCACAGCTACAGTTATCCCACTCCACAAGAGGGGATCCACCTTAGATCACAGGAACTACTGCCCTATTCAGTCAGACGAGCCTGATCTGCAAGGCCATGGAACGTACTATCATGGAACTTATAAACAAAGACATTGGCAACCTTAAAACACTGGTCCCCACCCAGTTTGGGTTCATAAAAGGCCGATCTTGTCTCCTGAACCTGAATGGCTTCTTTGAATCAGTCTCCAGAGCTGTGGACGAGGGTAAGGCAGTCCACACAGCCTATCTGGACCTCGCCAAGGCCTTTGACACCATTCCCCACTCTGGAATCATAGATAAACTTATTAAGCTGGGCATTAATCCATACATCACTCAATGGGTTGCTAAATGGCTTACTGACAGAACCTATACTGTAAAAGTAGCTGACTCCAAATCCATCTCCAGACAAGTGACAAGTGGAGTACCTCAGGGTTCATTCCTGGGAACTCTCTTGTTTGTCATCTATTTCTCTAAAGTACAGGCTAACACTAAGGGACTCTGGCTAACAAAGTTAGCAGATGACTGCAAACTGGGAACCATTATTGAATCCCCAAATGATGTGGATATTCTACAAAAGGGCCTTACAGAAACAGATGCTTGGTGCCAGAGCCATGGGCTCAAGCTCAATGCCAAGAAATGTATAGTTATCCTCTTTGGGAAAAAACATGAACCCGTGAATTACCACATAGGTGGCAGTGCACTAAACACCGAAAGTGTGATAAAAGACTTAGGGACACAGGTGGACAGTGGTCTCACCTTCAAATAACCACATCGCCACAACAGTCAGGAAATCCTTCTATGTGGCACACCTCATCACTAAGGGCTTTTCATCCAGAAAAAAGGAGGTCATTGTCCCACTGTACTCATCCCTCATTACACCCATTATAGAATACAACGCCCCATTTGGTATGTACCTCTCAAGACATCTGCAACAACTGGAAAGGCCGCAGAAATACCTCACTAAAAGAATCACAGGTCTAAAGCAGATGCCCTATGCTGACCGCCTTAAAAAACTCCAGCTATACTCTGTCACATATCGTCTACTCTGAGGCAATCTCTGCTTAACATACAAGGCCATGTCAAACCCATAGCTGTTGGACATGCTACACTTAAAGAAATCCTAATCCCTCAGAGCCACACGCTCCAGGGAAACCTTGTCATCACAATAAACAAAACATGCTGGCGGGATAGGTTCCTGATCCAGAGACTCCCCAGACACTGGAACAGACTGCCCTTACATGTCGAGCAGAGCGCCTCTTTGGCCCTCTTCAAAAGGAACCTTGATGATTGGATGGGAGAAAGGAAATTCACCCTGGGGATCACTTCAGTCACCCTGCTAGACAGGGGTCCAGGGAAGTAAATAGTGTGGGAAACAATAGCCAGGGAATTGTTATGGCTAGGCTTGTATAGGCCCTAGGGCCAATAGCCTAGTCCCAACCTATGAAGCTATGAAGTGTGACAAAACAGAATGATTTTAAGTTATTAAATAAGGCCACCCATCACAGTTACAGAGTACTTATTCTTCAGAAAATGCACAGGTTCTGTTGTTCTAGAAATTTTCTAAGTGAAGAATGTAAATATTTATAAAGGAACCCTTTTTTGCCTTTGTCACTGATTATTTACATTCTTGAGCATGAGAGTAAAGAAATGTGTGTGTGTGTGTGTGTGTGTGTGTGTGTGTGTGTGTGTGTGTGTGTGTGTGTGTGTGTGTGTGTGTGTGTGTGTGTGTGTGTGTGTGTGTGTGTGTGTGTGTGTGTGTCTGCGCGCGTGTGTGTGCCTGTGTGCTTTGTGTATGTGTATGTGTATATATGCTGCTAAAGGAATTTAACACTGTTTTGTACAAAACAGAAACTTTGCATTAAGTAGACCAATGAAGTTTTCTAAAAATACTTTTATGTTGCCTCTGCTAGATTTTTTTATCATAAATATATCAGCATTTTACATTTCTCTCAGTCAGCCTGATGAAATCTTTTATATTCCTGAATCTGTTTCTAGCTAGAGGTGGTTAATGATTTTTTTTATAGTTCTCGCATCAACCTTTACAATATTATACTTATGACAAAGTTGGCCCAGGTTGAGATTTTCAAACAATTTTTAAACAGCATTCCTTTTTTTTGTTATGTCTAAAACTGTACTATACAGTATTAATTTCCTCATGTCATGGAAATTTGATGTATGTCTTCAATATGGAAAGTCTTGAGATGTTGGAAATGTGTTTGGCAGTTAAGAATGTCATCACATTTTTTTTTAGTTTTACTTTTTGTACACAGACCCTTTTTACCTCACTTAATTTCTTGACCATTCTGGTGGTCATGTAGACTTTTGTGCTATGGTCAATTCCATTTTTATCCATGCAGTGGCAGCAAAAATTCATTAATATCTATACTAAAGTCAGAGCTTCCTCTCTTTTTTTGAGGTGAAGTACAGTTATGTAAATAAATTTACTATAACAGTAGATGTTTGAATGATGACTGTTGCAGTAGCCTTAGCTAAATGGTTTAAATCCTGCCAAGGACATAACAGCCATCCAGTAGCACACAAACTGTCAGACAGCTGAAGCCATACTGTCTAAAAGACAAGTCTGGTCACCAAGTCATTCAGTGCTTTCTTGCCAGAAAAGAGAGGGAGGCTGACCCCTGAAAGGACAATGCTTAAAAGAACAAAAAACAAATAACCACATCCTGTTATAAACAGCACAACAAAAATCAAGGGGATGGAGGGAGAGAGCAGCTACTTCCCTGTGGAAAATGAAATAGGGTTGACTCACATTAAGAGCTTGCAGCTCAGATACCCTTCTTGCAGAAATCAGCACAATCAGTAAAAGTGTTTCCATGTTAAGACTCTCAAGTCAACCAGGCTAGGCATTTCAAAAATGAGCAAGTGTTTTTTTTCTAACACAAAATTAAGATCCCAAGGTGTGGCCACTGTTTTTTTTAATCCTCTTATACAAAATCCCTTCCAAAAATATTTTGACATGAGAATGCATTGATAGAGGAAAATCCATTGGCAGACATGTTGAAACAGCTGATAATTGAACCTTGAAAGACTATAGGATAGTAATTCACACAAACATTGTAAAACTATAGAACAGCTTGCCCTGAATGAGTGCTGGTTATGTTGTTGGCACCAACTAGAAAACATTTCCATTTGGTAATATATGATTTTCTAATAGCAGGTTCTCTTGCCTCCAGTACTATCTCCTGCATGTCCTCAGTAAACAGATGCCTAAAGAGAATTAAGACTGTATCGCTGAGGCAGTCAATTGAAGTTGATTGGTGTCGGGGTGTATAAATACCCTTGTTCTTGTGTGAGTAGATGCAGTCTGTGAAGAAGCTTGTGGTAATTGTCCCGGGATATTTTCCAAAAGAAGGGAGAACCACAGTTGCCTGGGCCAGAAAGGAGTCATCACAATGATAGTAGGGGACTCCTTCTGAATCTTCAGAAGTACCCTGGATATCAGTGGAAAGAGTGGAAAAGCATGTAGGAGCATTCCTGTCCAAGGAAAAGAAAATTGCTCTATCTCCCAGACCTTCTTGCATGGAGTTCTGGAGCAAAAACTTAACCAGCTAATTGTTCAGAGAGGAGGTAAGAGATTGCTTGAGGAACTCCCTATATATGGATCAAATCTTGGAAGACACCATGACCTAGTTTCCATTCACGAAGGTCTGCCCTTGTCCTGCTCAACTTGTCTACCACACAGTCTGTGGAATATATGATGTCTGTGGAGTGAAACTGTGCTGTGACGCTATATTGCAAGCTGACATGGTTAGTCTGCAGAGGGGGTATGACCTCGTTCCTCCTTGCTTATTTATGTATCACATGATTGTGGTACTATATGTAACAACCTAAAGATTTCCCAGGGACCAAAGATGATACAGAATGTTGAGTGTCTTGATCACAGCAAGCACTTCTTTTATATTTGTGTGCTTGCATCTTTCGTTGGTGCCCCACACACCTTGCATTTTTATCCCTACTGAAACTGTTCCCCAAGAAAAGTCTGTGGCTTCTGTGGTGATTGACTGGAACTAGAAGGGAGAAGGGAGATGGGGAAGGGAGACATGGATTTTGGGATTCTTGGTGTCCTCTTGCCACTTTTTCTAAATGTCTTTTTACCTGCATTTTGTTTAGATTTTTTATTTTGTTTCTTACAAAAATTTGATAGGGAGTTAAAAAAATCCCTTGAAAAATTTGGAAAAGGAGGGATGAAAAATCTTAGAGATTCCCTATATTTGCTTACCCGATTCATCACACTTGTTGATTACCTCTACAAGATTAGGGGTCAAAAACTATATCTCTATCTAAATGAAAATGTAAAATCTCATTTTTAACATCATCTGTGAAATAATGCAGCCATGCAAACCCCCTCAGAACAGTACCACTGGTCATAGTATTTGAAGAACTATCAACAAAATCATAGACATATTGTATTCAATGAGTAGTCACTTGAGCAATAGAAGAAATTAAATTATTTAAAACAGATTTTCCCTTGCAAGAAGAAACTGCAGACAAAACATTCCTTGTACTTTCACAATTAGTCAGGACAAACCTTAACATATGAGCTTGACAATTCTATATTCTGAAAATCAAACTTGCAGAAACATACACTTTTTCCTACCTACTTTTCAATAATCTTTCTATCCTTATCAAAAACTGTAGGATCAGAATTAACTAAGTCTTTAGGAGAAGAACAATTAACTAAAGTTATAGCTGCTGGACCAGGTTTAGGAAGACTGCATAAAACCTTAAAAGGCTTAGAAACTTTATATATCCTATCTGCCTTTTTTGGGGCAGCAGGCTGACTGTCAGTAAAATTGCAGGCAGTAACACACATATCGACCAAAGCTGACAGAACTGGAGGAATGAGTCCAGGTTCTGGAAATTCCATCTGTCACAGCTCATAGTATTTTTAGGGACTGAGAAACCTCAGTGTTCCCCCATGAAAAGCACAGGTGCATTCCAGAAATAGTCTGAGAGAAAGAGATCCCCCACAATGAGATTCAGAAACTGAGCCCTCCTCTGAGCTTAATCAGAAATCTGAGGAGAAAACATTGTATCTGTCCCTTCATTATCCTGTCAGATTGTCCATTATCAGAATCATGAATCTGTTCAGTAAAGGGTGTATCCCTCTTTCTTTTACTAGAATCTTCTTTACAAGAAGGATTAATAGCCTGAATTAAACTTTGAGCCAGACCCAGTAAACTACTGTTTAAAGAAATTTAAGGAGGAGTAGATATATCCTTAGTTTTCTATTTCTTTTTGACAGGAAAACTTGGACCTACAGTATTATTAAAAGCAGCAGCAACTTCCTCAGAGATGGATGCAACATTCTGACTATATATATGTATATTTATGGATTCCTATCCATTTACAGAGTTTTCAGAAACTTGAAATTCATATCGGCGAGATGATATGATCGAATTTCTGAAACCCAAAGCTTTTGAATGGAGATCATGGTACAGTGAGAATTGGAAAATTTACAATTTTCCTCAACGTAGTGCAATCTTGGAGTTGGTTTATATAATTAGCAGGGGGGTGTGGGGGGTGCAGGGGAACTTGCCCAATGAAAAACCATAAAAAAAAAAGATTTTTTTAATGGTCATGTTTTCAAAAATTGAATCATATCATCTTGCTAGTATGAATTTCAAGTTTCAGAAAACTCGATCAACTGAGATAAATCCATAGGTATACATTCCAAATCACTATGCTGTCTCCACAACCAGGATAAATTCTTTCAGCTTTTTAATAGCTGCCAAAACAGTAGCTTTTTGAATAACATACTCCTAAAGACTTCATTTTATCATGCCCAATAAATATGTATATTGCCAAACCAATTCATGTATGGGTACTTAATATATGGCTATAGCCTTTGCTTTATCTTCATTAATTTTATATCCGTAAAATGCTTGAAACTATCTCAAAATGCTCCACAACACCAAAATGTCATTTCCTTGTTTTATCAAGTACAAAATAATATCATCTACTAATAATGCCAACTTTTGTAGACTACCATACCAATTATATCCTTGAATTTCTGAGACCTTTATTTTGTTTGTCAATGGCTCTAAGTATAAAATAAATAACAAAGGGGAAAGGGGACACCCCCTCTTCCTAGTTCATCTGTTCAAACATATCTTCTTGGAGAGGATCCGTCTCACTTTCATTATTGCCTCAGATTCTTCATATAACTTTAACCTTAGTATTGTATTAGGGAATGTGAATGTTTCCACTGACCTCTTCATAATGTCCCAGCTTACTCTGGCAAATACCTTCTCTACATCAAGACCCAGCAACAACAGTGGTACTTTCTTGTATTCTGCTTCCCTGTTGATCATCGTTGTTCTATTAATGTTGTCAAATGTTTGCCTCTCCTCCAGAAAACCACCCTGATCCGTATCTACCAGTTTTGGCAATGCTTGCCATTCTTTTAGCTAGCATAGACAAAAAATTTATAATATTGGTTTAAAATTGAAATGTGTCTATATGAAGTTGTGCCTGACAGGTTTTTACCCACGTTGGGTAATATGGCCACATGACACTCTTCCAAGAGGCTGTTGATTCCCTTCCTTTTAAAATATTATTAAGCAAAAATATGCATATTGTTACCACTTTTTTAAAGTCTTATTTTCAAAGAATACCATCTCTTATTGGAAAATTCTCTATAGATTGATTATACATCATCATTTTTATCTAATCTCCTCTTATTAGTTGTTAAGCATTATCTTCATCTAGCCATGGCCATAGTTAAATCTTCAGTAAATATTTCCATTTGTGCTTGATTTTTACATTCCACTGCTTTATACATATTTTCATAACATTTCCAAAATATCTCTAATACTGTATTGCCTAATGTTTAAGACAGAGAATTCAGGCAATAGTCACCTTATTATGGTAAAATTGGACAATACACATAAAACAACATAGTATAACTTAAATAAAGCAATTCATCATAGTATATCAAGAAATAACAGAATTAATACATCACAGATAAAGTTAAAGGCTTTATCCTTGCCAACACTTCAGCTGGGAAGCCCCGCTTCAGCCTGGCAGGAGTCTCTGTTAGGAAAGTGCCTGGGCAGTGTGCCCACTCCACAGGTGAGGCTTCTGTCTCACCAAGCAGAAAGTCCTGTCTTTTAAAAGCTATGTGCATTGACCCACACAGGATTATCAAAGATTGTATTGAAACAAAAAAATAGGCATTGGCCAGGCACCCATGAATGCTTCAAGTAAGCCTGCTAGAGGAATGTGCAAAACAAGTTATCTGCCAGGTTGCAGGGACACAGAGCTTGTGCATAAACAACAAGGGATGTGAAAAACAAGTCATAAAGTGACCTCATTCCCATAGTTACATCGAACAAGAAGGAATGTGAAAAACAAGTCATAAAGTGACCTCATTCCCATAGTTACATCGAACAAGAAGGAATGTGAAAAACAAGTCATAAAGTGACCTCATTCCCATAGTTACATCGAACAAGAAGGAATGTGAAAAACAAGTCATAAAGTGACCTCATTCCCGTAGTTACATAGAACAAGAAGGAATGTGAAAAACAAGTCATAAAGTGACCTCATTCCCATAGTTACATAGAACAAGAAAGAATGAGAAAAACAAGTCATAAAGTGACCTCAATCTCATAGTTACATAGAAGAATAGGGGAAAATACAGCATAAATAATATTAACCCTTTACTATATCAGCTTTACTATACCAAGTCAACAGTCAACTCACTTATAGGTCATAGGTTCATAGGTTCATACTAGGCTATCTGCCCTAGGGCATTTATAAGCCTAGCCAGAGTGTGTTTGGCTTTCACCACCCATTTTAAATTAATTTTGCTATGCCTTTTTTTGAGGTTAGTATACTGTGCCTCTGTCTAACAGTGACACAGAAGTGATAGCCGGGGTAAACCTACGATCTCCCATCCACTCATCAAGATTCCTCTTGAAGAGAGTCAATGTGGGACTCTGCCTAACCTGGACTGGGATTTTATTCCAGAGTGAAGGGAGCCTCTGGGTTATGAATCTGTCCCTCCAGCATGTCCTATTTATTTCAGTGCTGAGGTGCAAGTCTCTCGGCGTGGCTCGATGGGATTTGGATTTTCTGAGGTGCAGCATGTCCATTAATTCTGGGTTGGACATGGCTTTATACGTCAGGCACAGATCGCCTCTGAGCAGGTGGTATGCCACTGAGTAGAGCTGGAGTTTCTTTAACCGGGCAGCATATGGCATCTGTTTGAGCCCTTTGATCCTCTTGGTGAGGTACTTTTGGGGTCTTTCCAGTTGCTGCAGGAGTCTGGTAAGGTACATCCCAAAAGGGGCATTGTACTCAATTATGGGCCTGATGAGGGATGAGTAAAGAGGTACGATGACCTCCCTGATCTAGATGTGAATCCCTTCATGATTAGGTGGGCTATATAAAATGTTTTTCTAACCACTTTGGCCACATGGTTGTCAAATGAGAGATTGCTATCAACTTGGGTCCCCAGGTCCCTAATGACTTCTTCTGTACTTAATGGATTACCACCTATGTGGTAATTTGTGGGCACTTTGTTTTGCCAAAGGGGATGACTATACACTTTTGGCATTTAGCTTGAGGTCATGGCTCTGGCACCAGTTGTCTGTTTCTATGAGGCCCTTTTGGAGGATGCTTGTGTCGGCTGGAGAGTTGATTATGGCCCAGTTTGCAGTCATCTGCGAACTTGGTCAGCCACAGTCCTTCCGTGTTGGCCTGTACCGCCGAGAAATATATACCGAACAAGAGAGGTCCCAGGACTGAGCCTTGTGGGACGCCACTTGTAACTGGTTTGGAGTCTGACATGGCTCCAGCAATTCTAACCATGTGGGTTCTGTCCTTGAGCCAGTTTGCAACCCATCTAGTGACATAGGGGTTTATATTTAAGCTGGTGAGCTTATCTATAATGCCCGAGTGGGGTATTGTATCGAAGGCTTTTGCGAGGTCCAGGTAGGCTGTGTGGACCACCTTCCCCTTGTCAATGGCCTTGGTGACTGTTTCAAAGAAATCTACCAGGTTTAAGAGGCAGGATCTGCCCTTAACAAAGCCAAACTGGGTAGGATCCAGTGTCTGTAGGTCCCCAATATGCTCAAGGTATACATTTTGTATCACATTTGTATCACAAATACCTTTATAGGATCTCCAGTTAGTTTTATTATCATAGGCTCCCTACATGTGGTAGCAACCTATTCTACTTTCTACTGCCTAAGTTGCTGTAATAAAATGTTTTTGTGCTCAGGAACTGTTATCAAAAAATAGTTGCTTAGCAGTAATCTTCCTAAATTCATGCATATTATCCAACTATCATATTTCCCCTTTTGCACTTTGCAGTGGCTCCTCTATACATTTTAACTTATTCTCCAATACTTTAACCTTTGCCAGACCCTCTAAATAATCGCTATTACTTCTTAACTAACTTCTTCTTAACTTAACTTCTTAACTATATATCCTTTGCTTTTATTTCTACCATTTTTAAATTCCATTTTCATTGTATCACTTTCACTACCTATCCCTTTGTCTTACCCTAAACATCCAAACCTATTTTGAATTTCCATTTCTCTTTTTTTGAGAATGCCACTGAATGTTATCACTCTATTTGATAAATTACCATCTTCATTATTTTGTTAGTCACCATACCATATTCTTGAAACAGTACTTCAACCCTTTTCACTATCTTCTGTTTCATCACTAGTAACAGACTCTTTCACCTTACAACATTTAGTAACATTGGCTTCTACATGCACCATGGGCTCACCTCCCCATCTCCCCAACAAGTCAGTCATGTTTGTCCCTCTATGCAACACTTCCTGACCATAACTTATATTCTTTGATAATATGCCCAGTTTTCTCACAGTGAGTACATTTGTTGGGAGGGGCAAGTACTAATTAAATAAGTTAAGTCTTCACAGTGGAAACAATATGCTGGTTGCCTTCATATTTCATTGTTTCTATATTATTTTGCACAAATGGAACACTATGTAAATGACAACTTTTATTAATTTTCTTCATTCAAACTTATCAGGGCTTCCCATCTCCAATCCATATGTCACTGTCACCAACAATGTTCTTAATTTCCTGCACTGACAGACAATATTTATTTAAATAATTCCCCAGCTCATGGCTCTGAATATCAGCAGTTCAGAATTATAAAAAAATTCTGTTTTAAAGCCATGGCCAAGTCATCCCAAATAAAGTTCTTCCACATTTCAGAGTTATATTTCACAGAAAAGCATTCCACAAAGTTATGGGTTAAGACAGAACGTTCAAAAGAAAATCTACAAAACTTTTACTCCTTAATGTATTATAGAATGTGTGTTCTGAAACATAAAGCCACATGGTTCAACAATAGGATCCCAAATAACATACCCCAATGGACACACTCCTAGTGTTCATCTGAGTTATGTCAGTGGACCTGTTATTGGTATCATAGTTCCAGCATTCTCCTAAACAGCATTGCTCACAGCTACTTTCTTAACTTTGATGTCTTCATCAGACTGCAATGTGTTCACCTTACTGTTAAGCATGAAGCTCATATGAAATAGAAAAGGTAATATAAGACATCTCTGTTGTGAAGGCAGAAATTGGAAACTCAATGAAAATTCAGTGCCAGAACCTAGTTTTGGTTCATCCAATAATTACATAAATTGTTCATTAAAAGTCTCATTTTGTCTAAACGGGTTATTTTCATAGTATTCATAATTTGTTGCATGTCTGTTCTGTGTATCAAAAAAAATTACACTGTTCTACTATCATCTACTCCCTTCTGTTAATCTTGCCTCGCTACAACAACTATGTCTGCCATCTTAGCATCACACAATAAAGATATGCCCACCAACAAGAGCAGAGGAAGCTTTATTGTTAAACTTCCATTATAATATGTTCTATTTCATTATGTAAATTTGTATGCACTTTCATTCGTTGCTACTTTTGTTTCTTCACTTACGTCTATCCACAGATTTACTGACATTATTTTCTTGTACTTTTCTTTCCTTTTTTATATAACAATATTCCCACTACCTGACCTTTTTTCTTTTACCACTTTTAATACTCAAAAGAAATACATTGAAGCCAGAAGTATAACTGGATTTATCAAATTCACTCATAATTTTTCCTACTATTATATAACACCCCTCATTATATTACAGAATTCAACCTTGAACACCAAAATAATAATAATTTTTCCATTTTTGTTGTAAGCCCAAATGCTCATAAATATGCCAGCATCCCTAACACACATATTTAGCATATATATCTCAATATTATATGATAATTGAGATATCTTTCAACATAATGTTAGTTTTTATTTTTTGCATCTCTTCCCACTGATCTTTAGCAACCTCTTATCTTCCATCTTTTACCTCAAGACACTATATTCATTCAAGGTAATATATATTGCTGCCATCCTTACTATATCACCAAACCCTTTACTTTTTATTATTCATCTGTAACTCTACATTCGCTAACAAATCCTACTCTGAACCATCATAATCAAATCATCGGTGTATTTCAAAAACAGCTCTTTTCTTTACCTCCCATATTTCCTCCATGCTACTCATACCTGTACTTTCCCCTCTCCCCATTCAACCATTTGCATGACTAATACTCTTAATATTTAATATACTGACCTTTAAACATTCAGTAATCTCTTTCCAGTTCCATACTTCTTCAAATGTCTTCACATCTCATGTTTCACATTACCAGTAACATCTGCTGTATCACATACAAATACTCTCTCTTCACCTTTCTCCCTTACTGTATAATCTGATTCACAACAATTAACCCTTCATTCAGTTGACTATGTTTCACTCTAAACATTCCTTTACATGCTGTAATGTCTACCAACTTATGTATAACTTTAATAAATGCCTTATACACTGTATTACTCAACATTAATTTTTCACTTTTTCAGATTCTTTCTAATCCCTGTATTCCATAATAATTTTAGTACCCCTTTATATATTTCTTCTCTTTTGTACTTTAATTGATCCATCCATTGAACCCCCCAGAAATCCTGTCATCCAATCACTGGACATCTCCTTACAATATAAATAAGTGATTCTATCAAGCTCAGTCGTGAATTTTCTTTGCCTTTTCTAATCATGTCCAACTCTCATCTCAAATTTATTCTCTCCTATTCATTTACCAGATTACCTTGCATATATTTACCTCCCACCTACCCCTTCTATACTTTCCATACAATTTTCTACATCCTGTCTACAAAACTCATAATTTACTTTTACTAATTTCTTATCATCCTGCTCTCATCTTCCCTCTGATCCACTTTTCTTTCAACTCTTTTATCTTTTGTCAGAAAAGGAGACACCCTTCCTTACTTTTTAATAAAAGTTTCTACTAATACATCAACCTTTTCACTTTTCCTTATTAAACTCTTACAAACTTCATTAAATCTTACTAAAGTCATCACTTATTAAAAAACTTTCACACTATTCCTTTCTAACCTCTTAAACACCTCACTTTTCATTGTTTCCCTCCCTTTCCATCTGAATATACATTTTCTTATGTTTTTCCATATACATCACCACACCATATAAGGTGATTACATAAGCTAGTGCTCTTTCCATAACTGCTTCCTTTCCTCTCTCTTCATTTCACACTTTACTATCTCCACTTTTAGTTTTTCTGTCCCATTTCCTTCTGTAATTATCTCTTTAATCTCAATGATCCTTGTCAATATAGCTATATGAAAACTCCAATTTTTTATTTTTCCCATCCCTTCCTTCGTCTCACCTAAAAGCAGTGCGTTTATTTCTGTTCTCAGACTCCCTCTTATATATATACATTTTCCCTTTTCATACATCTAAACTTCATAAGTTCATTGCTCATTTTCTCAAAACTATAATATCTTGTGTTACATTATCTTTCTCCTTACAATTTGCAGTTCAAATCCTCTATCAAAACAATGAACATATTTTCTATCACATACCTTTTAAAGTATTCAGACAATGTTTTACAATCACACACACTCATAAATGCATACAGTGTTATTCATCTAACCTGCTACATTTTTACACAAATTACACACCAGCACATTTTCTGATACTATCAAAACAACATCCAGTATCTTAACATCTATATTATTTATCAAAACAGCAATGCCCAAACATACATCCTTATATTTTGTCCATATCATCTCTTTCCCTTATAGTAAATGTAATTGTTCCTCTTTTTTTCCACACATCTCATATGCAACAAACACATTACATCTTTCTGCAAGTTTTTATACCATCCATGCAATACTATTCTTAAGCCTTCACTTTTTCATAGGTTCAAAAGTTCATAGGTGCGTACTAGGGTAATGGCCCTGGAGCCTTTATGAGCCTAGCCCATAGAAGTGCCCTGGCATTGTGCCACCAAATGTTAGTTCCTAGTGCCTCTAGCAATTAGAGCCACTGGAGTGATCCCCGAGGTGAACTTTCTATTTCCCATCCACTCATCAAGATTTATCTTGAAGAGAGCCAGTGAGGTGCTCTACTTGACATGTATGGGAAATCTATTCCAGAGCATGGGCAGTCTCTGGGTTATGAATCTGTCCCTCCAGCATGTTCTGGAGTATGTGGTGTGGAGGGATTCAGATTTCTTTAGATGTAGCATTTCCAAACAGAGCTGGGTCAGACATGGCTTTGTAAGTCAAGCAGAGATCGCCTCTTAGTAGACAATATGAGACAGAGAATAGCTGGAGTTTTCTGAGTCTGTCTATGTGGGACATGTGTTTAAAGCCTAGGATCATCTTTGTGAGGTACGTTTGTGGCCTCTCCAGCTGTTGCAGGTGTCTAGTGAGGTACATGCCAAATGGGGCATTATACCCTATGATTAGTCTAATGAGGGAAGAGTAGAGAGAAATGATGACCTCTTTCTTCTTAGATGCAAAACCTGTGGTAATGATATGTGCCACATAGAAGGACTTTCTGACCACAATGGCAATGTGGTGATTGAAGGAGAGTTTGCTGTCAACCTGTGCCCCTAGATCTCTTATAATGCCTTCAGTGTTCAGTGGGCTGCCATCAATGTGGTAATTAGTGGGAACTGAGTTTTTCCCAAAGGGGATGACAACGCATTTTTTGGCATTAAGCTTAAGGCCATGGTTTTGACACCAGTCATTGGTCTCAGTGAGGATTTTCTGTAGGATGTCTGCATCACTTGGGGAGTTAATAATGGCTTCCAGCTTTCAGGCATCTGCAAACTTGGTCAGCCAGAGTCCCTCAATGTTGGCCTGGACTTCTGAGAAGTAGCTAACAAACAGGAGAGGACCCAGAATCAATCCCTGGGGACTCTACTCATGACTGGATGGCAGTCTGACTTGCAGTCTGCTACTTTTACGCTGTGGGTTTTATCTGTGAGCCAGTTTGCAACCCACCTAATGCTATAGGGGTTGGTGCCTAGTTTGGTGACTTTATCAATAATTCCTGTGTGAGGAATGGTATCAAAGGCCTTGGCCAGATCGAGGAAGGCTGTATGAACTGCCTTACCTTCATCCACAGCTCTGCTGACTGACTCAAAGAAGTCAACCAGGTTGAGCAGGCATGATCTACCTTTCACAAAACCAATCTGTGTGGGATCTAGAGTTTGGAGATTCCCTGTATCTTTGTTAATTAGGTCCATGATGATGCACTCCATAGCCTTACATATCAGACTCATCAGGCTAATGGGGTGATAATTTCCAGGGTCTGTAGTCACTCCTCCTTTATAGAGAGAGATGACTGTAGCAGTCCACCATTCAGTAGGGACAAAGCCTGAGGTGAGGCTGCAAGTGAACAGGGCATACAGATGTGGTGCCAGTTCACTGTGTAATTCATGCAGAACACAGCCAGGGATATTGTCGGGTCCCATGGAAGCCATATTCTTGTCCTTGGAAAATGCAGCTTTAGCCTGTGCTGCAGTAATGCTGGGTGCCTGGCATTCTTCCGGTATTGAGATTGGTCCTTTAGGTGGGGGAGAAAGGGGGTAAAGTTGGTACTGAATCTGTCGGCCAGTATGTTGGTAATATCTGTTGGCTCAGTATAGGAGGTACTATTGTGCAGTAACTCAGAGCAAATCTGGGTATTGCCATGGAGATTCTTGATATAACTATAAAAGGCTTTTTAGTGTCTGCTGCAATTCTGCCTCCATAGCTGGCTTTGGAGGTTTTGATGAAAGATCTTAACTTTTTGTTAAGGCTAATAAGGGAATTTTTCCAGTCTTGGGACTTCAGCTTTTTCCTACAACAGTTTCTTCTTTCTTTTGTAGAGTTTATTAATGGCAGGGGACCATCAGATTGGCTTCCAATTTTTGGAGGAGACCACCTTGGTTCTGTTGGGCATGGCTAGTTTCATGCATTTATGTACTTGTTCATACAGTACACTGGTGCATGATTCAGCAGTCAAGTATCTATTTTCCATTGGCACGGGTGCTGTGAAGTTAGCTATCTCTATTTTTAGGAGTCCAAATGCAGCTTTGGAGAAGTTTTTCATGTAGGATACCTTTGTGGGGGGTGTGGGTGAGATGTGGATTTCCATGGTGATTAGATAGTGGTCAGATCTAACCAGGGAGGAACTGACTATTGGTGTAGAGCAATGGTTGCCCATGTTAGTAATAACTAGGTCAAGGATGTTGCTTCCTCTAGTTAGGGTATGAATGAGCTGGCCCAGGGCATTAGAAATGATGAATTCCAGGAAGCGTTGGGCCAGTGTATTGGTGCATGAAATTTCCCAGTTGATGGAAGAGTAGTTGAAGTCACCTAGTATGAGAGTGTTGGGTTGGATCTTAATAGTTTTCAGGGTGCTTAGGAATGTGGAGTGAGAGTCTTGGGACATGGTTGGGGACCTATAGCAGGCTATGACCTGAATCACTGTCTTACCCAGTGTTAGTTGTACCTGGAGTATCTCAGATGCGTTATGCTGGGCTACTAGTCTGGAGGTGTGCATATCCTTTATGAATATGGAGACACCACCACCTTTGGAGCTTTGGTCCATGTTCTGGGGCTGAAAGTTGTGGAATGAGTTATAGCCTGGTAGTGGAGGGGTGCTTTCTGTTGCTTTAAACCAGGTCTCTGTTATAGCACAAATGTCAATGTATTCCATTTTGAGGAGTGCTTCAAGCGAGTGCATCTTGAGATTTAGACTTCTAGTGTTGAGCAGCATGACCCTCAGATTGCATTTATTTATAGCTGTTACAGTGGTAATTTGGTCTTTGGAACACTACCTAAAAAAGGCACTATAGGGGTGGCAAGAGTCATAGCCAGTACCCGTTAACCCAGGGGTAACAGATGCAGGCCATCTCTGGCAAAGCATCGAGGTCTGTCAATCATGTCCTCCCAAACAGACAGATACTGAATTCCCTTAGAATGACACCAGAAACTTAGCCAATTGTTGAAGTCAATCATTTTCTGTTTGTACTGTATCATTCTGGGTGATGGTAGGATGCTGCTCAGAGCTAGGGTCATACCTACCTGGGCCACATAATCCAAGAGCTCCACCATGTCTCTTTTCATGTAGTCCAGGGAGGTGCATCTCAGTTCATTCACACCCACATGGACAATGACAGAATCATACTTGTTGTGGAGTGACCTGTGTGAGTGCGTTATATGTTGGATTCTGGCACCTGATAGACAGGTGACTGTTACTTTCTCCTTATTCAACCTAGTAAGTGGGACATCAGTGTGCCTCACTATTGAGTCACCTATAATTATTGTACTGGGCAAGCTGTTTTGCCTTAGGGGAGTAGGTTGAGGGGCACACTGTTTCGGTGAGCTATGTGTCTTGTGGTTTGTACTGTGATGTGGTGGTCCAGTGCATTTCTGCCTTGGAGGTCTCTGCTGTTTGGGTAAATTTCTATTGAGAGCCTCCATGAAGGTGGGTGTGTGGTTTGTGTTTTTATGTGAGGGCTGTGATGGTGAGTGTTCTAGAGGGCTATGTGTTCCATGTGGTGAGGTTCAGGTGTTGACCTTCTCCTCTTGACCAGCTGTTCTGGTCTTGGCTGGAGAGTGCATGGCTTCCAGTTTGGAGATATAAGAGCATCTCTCACAAGTCTGAGTGTTGGGGTTAAGAGGAGAGGGTTGTCTGTGTACATGAGACAGTTGCTACACTGCCCAGATTCACCAGGTTGATAGGAGAAAGCACAGGATACTGACCTTTAGACATGCCAGGAGGGATGGTCGTCACAACAGCATCCAAAGATGTTGTATTATTTACATTAATTAAAACTACATTTATATTAACTATTTCCATTCTTTTCATCTATTTTCTCCCACTTTTATCTTTCTTTTTCTTCTTCTTATCTTACCCCATATTGATTTCTCAACTTCCTTTTTGACCTCATTTTTACCTCTCCTTTACATTTTCATAAAACTGAAAATGTGCTATCTATCTGTATTACAGGCACATATTCATTTATCATCTCCTCCTTTTCACTCACCTCTCACCTTCCACTACTAACTCTGAGTGCTTCTCCCCCACATCTTCATTATCTATCTGCCCCTCTTCCACAAAATTATCATTTTCATTTTCATCTTCACCATCTGCTTTACTTTCCAAACTTTTATCTATTACACTGGATACTGTCTACCTGTAAATACTAGATTCTCTAAAAATGATTTTAATTATGCGTTTACAAACACAGATGACACTAAATTAGCCAGATCCCATTACAAATTAAACAAAACTGAAAAAAAAAACTTCTCTAAAAATACACCTTCCATTTGGAACAAACACCCAGTAGAAACAAGACAAGTAAACAAACTAGTAATAAAATATCTGATAAACCCCTTGCCTGTAAATGCTTCAGCGATGCGTGCTAAGAAGCACCTATAAGGCAAAGAATAATGATGTATTCCATCTGCTGACTAAATATCTGTTCAACTCTTACCATATTCATTGACATAATTCTTTTGAATTGAACTGTAAAATAATTTACTGTGTCAGCAATAATATGTACCTACCTAAATATTCAAAATAATTTGTTCTTAAATGAAAATTCAATACTGTGCTATATCTAAAACTATGTTAGTGCCAATGTCCATGTAAATTTCTTTGTAAATACTTCTGCACTCTGTTTTATGTTTGGTTGTATTATCTGGCCTCACTCACCCCGGTCATGATTGAAAGACCCCTTAGACAGGTTGACCTACACTGTAAATAAATGTTAAATAAACAAAAATAAATACACATTGGGAAAATAAACCACAAGTTCAATAGCTGAACAGTTTATTTATACCTGTGTATAGGCCATTAGGCCAGTCAGAACACAGGTTCCACAATAAATGTATGTATTCTAGAACCCATTCATGTATCAAACTGTTTTTTTTTTTTTTTAAAAACTTGCAAAGTAGAAGCTTGATGAATATCTAGTGGAACCTTATTTCATAATCTTACCAATTAGTGTGTTAAATAACTTGTTCTTAGTGCTGCCCTTGTCACATAAATGTTATACATACAACATGCTCCTCTAGTTGTTACCCTTGTATTCAACAATTCAACATTTAACAAAGTATGATATTCTTCACTACAAAGCCCTCTATAACCCAAAGTTTTTCCCTCAAATACCTATAACTAATTGTAAAGAGACCCAGGCTTTCCAGTCTCAATAGATATGACATTTGTCTACACTCAGTAATTCTCCTTCTCCTTACAAATGTTCTTTGTACAGCTTCCAAATCTCAGAGATTGCCCTATTATATGAACAAAACAACATATTGTGCTCAATAACAGGACAAACATATGTTATAAACAATCTCAAAACACTCAAAAGACATTATTTGTTTCCTGTAGCATAATTCCTAAGAGTAGAATCAATTACTTTTAATGCCCTAACTTTAACTTTTAAGGCATTAGACTTGAATCTAAAGTTACTGCAAATAGTCATTACACCTGAATCTAAAGTTACTACAAATAGTGATTCCTAAGTCCTTGTATAAATGTTGACCATTTTTTCATGAAACCCCTTTTGGGTAAGGTCCATTAAATATCTCTAAATATCTTGACTGAGTATTGAAAGTAAACACCTCTCAAAAATTTCCCCAACAAAAGAAGTTAGAATACTATGTGTGTACTTTCTGATATTATCAATTGAACCCCTTTGTAAACTGGGATTATATGAGCAAGTTTCCAACTTACAGGAACTATAAGACAGCGCAAGTTAATAAAAAGTAGTGTTATAGTGGCTGACATGTAATTATTATAATGAGCCCCAAATCACCCAGGAATATTGTCAGGTTCCATACAACCACCCTGATCTATATGTCTCAATAAGGTTCTCTTAGTCTTCATATTGAAAACAAGGCACACATAATCATCTTCTATTACACTTATGTCAAAACTTTTTCAAGTAACGGGGCCTCACCTGCAAGTACTCACTGAACACATTTGCCAGTTCTACTCCAGTGAACAAAGCCTCACCATTAGTAATAAAAGGTCTGAATGCTTTAACCTGTTTACCCAACTGTCTAACATATGAATAACATTTCTTTGTGGAAAGTGTGTTTAGTAAATTTGTTTCAAATTTACATTTAGCTAATATCAAAGAAAATGTTGCTTTTCTATTTACTAAATTATATCCTCTTTTTAAGTTATTACTCCTTCCAGAGTCTGAATTTTCTATTCTTTTTCTTTAAAAGATTGGTGTGAACTGTATTCCAACAATGTGGTATGAAACTCCCTGAACTATTAGATATAATCCTCCTTTATCTATCCATGCTGTCACCACATATATTTTCAAAGTCCTGCCAACAATTCAGGACATTGTCGTTCTCTGTAGAATTTAATTCTACGGGATTAATTGGGTTCAGATCAAAAGTACTCTTTATGTAATATTGCTTAGGTTGTATGATATATACCAATATATATGATGTATAATGTTCTGTTAATATATTTTGATTACTTTTATATGAATGCAATTTTGCCTGTGTCACTAATGATAATTCAATAAGGGTGTTTGAAAAAATACTGTTTTGCTGTTGCTTCCAAATAACTTTAATTATTGCTTTAACTTCGTTAACTATCTGATATGAATTACCAAGTGGATAAAGCTAATTCACCTCAGCTATGCTATCAGGAATGTTAGTAAGTAAATGATCTAAAATGTTATTCAATCTTTTAGGAAGGTTAAAGTTATCTAGCATACGTAGGTCATAGAATTCATCCTCTAACACAGACCCTGTTGTTTTTGGTGGCCCTGCTTATCTTGGGGAAATTTAAGTTACCTAATATTTCAATTTATCATGTCAGAAACTTACCTAAGCTTTCAGAATGCCAATACTGCTCAACACTGTGCTATGTACAGCTTTTATAACAAACTAGCAAATAAAAAGAAGACTTCCAGGAATAGCAATACTAAACCAGATCTGCTTCAATTCCCAAAATTTTAACCAGAGTGATGAAAAATGCTATTACACCTCCTACTCTGTTTGTTCTCAAAAAAAAATCAAATGATTGATATCCAAGAAGCTGTATTCCTTCACCATTCCAGTAATCAATATCAAATTATTTATTTATTTATTTATTGATTGTCATTTGTTAACCGGGCTGTTCCAACTATGCCAAAGGCCCATTTTCAGTGCAGACCTGAGGTGAAAAGCTCCAATTACAATTACAGATATTCTAAAAAAAAAAAAAAGTAATTAATACAAAGACTAAAAATTACAATCATAATATTGACAAGAAACATTTACATAAAATGAAATCAACAAAGACAAAATATTTATATACAAGTTTCAAAAAATCCAATACAGTAGCAGCAGTATAAAGCCTGAGTAGGAATATTTACAAGAACCTGATACTCAAAAGTAGAATTTAGGAAGAAATAAGTTAGAGATTAGGTTGGAGCTTGGCAAGGGCAGGGCATAGTTATTTTCCAGGCTTGTTAAACTTAGTTCATTTATCTTTTTGGACAAACTTTTTGCATTAGTGTAATTTATTCTTAGTGTTTTAGACTATCCTCCCTGGTTGCAACCAGCCTTAATTTCTGAGTAAAATCCCCAAAATGTTCCATGGTTTCAGTTAACTTCACACTCTGTAATTTTCTTACTGCCTTACTTTGTACATAATTTTACAATTCCTTAGGGACTATATTCTATATATTCATCACACCTCCTTTTATCACATTCTTGAGTATAATGTGTCAGTTGCAACAGGTAGCATACTTGCATTTAGTGTAGAAGGCTGGGGGTTCTATTCCCCCACCAGGTAGATTGATTACTGACACTACTATGCAGCACAAGGGGAGTCCTACACTCCTGAGTGTGTCATCCTTTAAATGACACATTAAGGCAAGGTCGCATCTGCTTGAGTTGGCAGTAGCTCAGGTGGATGTAAAAGATGCCATGTCATCTATTAAAATGAGTCAGTGGAGTTTCCTGATGTCCTAGCCAAATTTCTCTAATAGTATAAATACCATCCATCTTGTATTTCCCCTGAAGAGACATTACTAGCTTGGTGGGACTAACTTTGTTAACAAAGGATAAATAAATAAAACTCTGACCACCTCCATCCAAATAAAAAAGCACAGGCTTTTAGCTCATCCCTGCATGCGCTTTTCTCCATTCATAATTATACCATTTGAAATGCGTTTTATTTTCTTCTGTACCAATTGTTACCAAAACCTGCCATGTACCAGTCAACTATTTTTTGTCATCTATTACATTTTAACTTCATTTTTTCATACTCACTCACTCACTTGCTGACCAAGTAGGCCAGAGTCCTCTTAAATTTGGCCAGTTCACCTACTACTTTTTTCCATATGATTTTTTAGATCAGCAGTGAGCTACCACCAAGTCAGGCAGCTGGGACCTCAGTATAATATTTCATTCAAAGGACAGTACACTTAGAAGTGCAGCACCCTGTGTCTTACACTGCTCTGCAGTGTCAGTATTTGTAAAGGAATCCAAGTACCCAAGGTGAAACTGGAACCACAGTCTTCTACTACCTGTTGAGCCTCTAACACTATTAATGGCTACCAATCCTTTCCAAAAACATATTCAATTCAGTCTCATTGACCTCAGTTATAATAAACTGTAGAAGTAACTTTCATTTTAAATTTTGATATACGAATTTTCCATTGAATTACATTTTCTTTTACATTCCTTAACACATTTCCTGCTAACAAAAATATGATCAAATGTGAGTTTATAACATTATTTATTAGATAAATGGATTAATGCCATTATAGCTTTTAACTGAAACATTAAGGACAAAATAGCAATACCCAGAACATCAAACCAAATAATTGTTTCTTCTAGTTTGCTTTTATTTTTACCACTGTTCTCATTTTAAACTCTGTGCTTCCTTGCTCCTGCATTGTCTCATTTTCTGTCCTTCTCATCTCATTTTTAGCATCTATTCTCTCTTGTCTCATGAGTAGTACATAAGATTTCTGTAATTCTGTCCCTACTTTTTTTTGTTCATTTACAGTGTTCTCATGTGCAGCCATTTCTTTTAGAATTTCCATTTTGTTGCTGCCCTCAAACAGGAATTTATTCAGTGCCTTGTCAAGGAATTTATCTAGTGTCCTGGCCAAATTACATCAAGTATGAATACCACGTCAAGTCTTACATACAAACAAACCATGCCTAGTATGACTTATCCAGTCAACAAAAAGTAAATAAATATTTTTTTTCAAATGAAATGTCTAGTAGTTTGGCATATAAAGTGAAGAAGGACAGGAATGGCAGTGGTACCAACCAAGATAACAGACAGAGGTGCCAGAAAAAGTTCTGATACCTGTTGCCATGGCTTCATAATGTTTATTAAAGTAAAGCAGTTAATATGTTTTGTTAAGTAGTGCTGAAGCTTATAACAGGCAATAGCAGTAGCAGTAGGTATGGTGAGTATCTAAATGCATTAGATAACAGATAAGCAACACACGCACATTATCATACTGAAATATATGAGGTATTCCCAGACTTAAAATAAGATGAATGTTATGAAAAACTGTGTGAAAAGTCTGCCAAAGCCAATTCTGATGTAAAATGAGCTTCCTAGGCCAAGGACAATCACAACGCATTCTTCAGCTATGTCCATAAACTCAAAGACAATGTAAGTGGCACCATCTATATGGAGCCAGAAGATATAGACAACCTCCTGGCTAAAAAATGTTACCCCCCCCACCAGACACCCCAACTATCACTAGAGCAGGTACTTAATGTGCTGTATGAATCACACAGCATTGATGGTTCCTAATATTACCCCAGATTTCCAGCTTAATAGCATGACAATTGAACTATCAGGCCCAATGGAATAACTATTTAAACACAGTCTCCAAACAAGGCTTCGTACCAAATAAATGGATGACTGCTAAGGTTATCCCTCCACACAAGAGCATCAGTCCATGAGATACAGGAAATTATTGAATTAACTGATGAGGGCAAAATGGTGCATACTACCTACCTTGATTTGGATAAGACATTTGACACAATACCCCACTCAGCCATTGTAGGAAGAACTTACTAAACTAGGTATAAACCCCAATATCACCCATTGGATACTCAGCCGGCTTACAGATAGGGCCTAAGAAGTTAGACTAGGGGAGTTTTATATTAGTGAGAGTAAGAGAGCATTTAAATATAGATTGCAGAAACATATCATGGACATCATAAAATCAGAAAACTGAGAGTCCTATAGCTATGCATTTTAATCAGTTTCATCTAAGTACTGCTTTATTATTAAAGTCTACAATTCCAGAGCAAGTACCAGTTAAATTTGGTAAAAATAATGTATTTAAGATATTTTAAAGTACTGCACACTGTCACCTCAGGGTGTGAATGTAGAATGCAATTGAAAGTATTTAATTTAATTAGTTAATTATTTAAAATAGTTTTTAATAGGTTAATTGGTCAATAGTTTTTGTATGTAAGTTTGTGTTTTTTATGTGTTTGTTATATTACTCCTTTGAAGGCTTAGATGAGGTGCTAGAGTGTAACAAAGTTCTTGTAGGTCTGTAGCATATTTTGTTGTGTATTTAGTTTTCTTTCTAAGTTGTTCATAGTAAAATGGTAAATACTGCTAAGGCATTTTATACAATACCCCACTCAGCCACTGTAAAAAAGCTCACTAAACTAGGTATAAACCAGACAACATCATCCAAACTATAGTCAGCTGACTTATAGACAGGGCCCAAGAAGTTAGAATAGGGGAGTTCATCTCCACAAAAAGACCAGCTATTAGTGGGGTGCCTCAGGGCTCAGGGCTGGGTCAGCTGCTGCCGCTATCTACTTGTCTGAGGTCAAGGCTAATAGTCAAGATCCTCTGGCTGACAAAGTTCACAGATGACTGCAGATTAGGTACAGTCACTAAATCCACAGATGCAAATGACCCCCCAAGAAGGCCTGCCACAGACTAGTAACTAGTGTCATAGTGCTGGTCTAAAACTCAGTGCCAAAAAGTGCATCATAATATCTTTCAGAAAGATGGCCACCCCAGCAAACTACTGCATTGACAATACACCCCCTGACTCTAGTCAGGGATGTAGGAATGCAGATGGACAGTGATTTGGCATTTGACCATCATGTGTCTACTCTAGTGAGGAAATTATTCTTTACTGCACAACTTGTAAGCAGAGGTATAGCATCTATTGCCAAACATGTCATAGTTACATTGTACTCTGCTGAGTACAATCTCCCCTTTGGTATGTACTTGGCCAGGCATAAGCAACAAGTGGAGTATTCACAGAAGTTTCTCAAAAAAAGAATACATGGTGCGGAAAACCATCTCAAAGCATTGCCCTTATATTCAGTTTCCTACAGTCTGCTGAGAGGCAACATATGCTTGCCCTACAAAACATTTCCCGATCCAGCCCTAATGAACCTTTTGCAGCATACATAAAACAAATAGCATCAGGAACGCTCAATTTGGAATCTCAATTCAATCTTAAACATACATAGGACATGCTAAAGGGACAGGTATATATCTCAAAGGCACCCCTTTCTCTGAAACAGGCGTCTCAGTCATGTGAAGCAGACTGCAGTTAATCAAGTGGATGTGTGGATGGGGAACTGTAAATATACCCTTGGTGTGGTACTTACGTCTCTATTAGAGAGTGGAAGCTTGCAAATGTTTGAATGCTCATACCTAGTTTATGTACCCCCAAAAAACCCTTCGGAACAAATACCTATCAAATTTTATTGGGAAATGAGGTAGGCTTAAAAAGGCCCCTTAGGTTGATAACCCACTGTGATTCCAATATTGAATTAGTGGACTGCTTTTAGTTAGAGATCATCAGTCCAGGGCACCATCCAGCAACACATGACATGCTGTGCATACCCTGCAGGGCTTTGATGAAGTAGAAAACTGTTGATGTTGAAATAGCCCCGATGACTGCTCTTCAGACACAGTCACATATATATCGTGCACTCCCTGGCTTGCAAAAACACTTGCAGACTCAGCATAATACTTTGATAATCCTATCGCATTCAGCAACTGAATTGGTAATGCACAAATTATCTGTTTGTGGAGTTGCATATGTACCTTTTACAATCACTGGGCATGTAGCATGTAAGTTGTCTCACCATCCATAACTACTTTTTAAATGATAAAGAAGCCTTTCACATTGCTGAGTAGCATTTTAATTCATGCTCACCTGCTGTTACTTAGCTCACATACTTGTTTGTTGCATAGCCCTTCCCAGGACATCATGGGTTCCTTAGCTATCTTTGAACTTGGCACTCGCGCATGCACGTGTGTGTGTGTGTGTGTGTGTGTGTGTGTGTGTGTGTGTGTGTGTGTGTGTGTGTGTGTGTGTGTGTGTGTGTGTGTGTGTGTGTGTGTGTGTGTGTGTGTGTGTGTGTATTTGTGTGTCTTTGCTGAATCACAGTCCTTATAAGTGTAAAAGAACCTTTCTCTGTTGTATATATAACACTGTCTTATAATATGCTTTCAAGTGCTCTACTTACAGCACCATGGTCTGTCTTATATCTGTAAGGATGCATCACACACACACACACACACACACACACACACACACACACACACACACACACACACACACACACACACACACAGTATAATCCCACACTTCTAACCTAAAATCCAGTCTAATGAAGCCAAAAGCCCTTTTTGACAGAATATCTTCAAGACTATGTATGCATGTACATATATCACTGCACAAATCCCTTTCTTCTCTCTAGCATACTGTATACTGTCTGTCCAAAACTCTGAGGATTTTCATTGCCTTATTGTCTTATTGCCTTATTGTCTCCTGTCTGTATCCAGACATGTTGATTAAACATGCCTGTGCTGATCCCTAGGATTAGGAGATCACAGTACAGCTGAGAGTGAACATTTACCCTGTCCCCACAATTGGGCAATATTAGAATTGGGGTATATTAGTCTTCAGGGATGTGGAGAGAAGTGCAAAGGTTTTTTTTTTCTCTTATGGACAAAGCTGTATACTTTCAATATTCTGATTTCCAATTACCTGTAGTATGAATATTGATGTTTTGACCACTTACAGGTAAGATACATGAGGTACACACACACACACACACACACACACACACACACACACACATAAATATTATATATATATTTTATATATATATATATATATATATATATATATATATATATATGTATATATATATATATATATATATATATATATATATATATATATATATAGCCAGAGTCCTCTCCGTCCCACCTAGAATGGGAAAATGGGAAAACTGCCCACTCCTATCCTCCAGGCTCCACTGCCTCCTGCACTAGTTCCACTAGTTGGACAAAGGTATTCTGGGTCAAAAGTAGGGCTTCTTCCCTTTGTATCAGAAGACTGTTCCGTCACTATTTTATTTGATATTATTTCTGTTTTACCGAACAATGTGCTTTTCTACCATTTATTATTTTACTTATAACCAAACTGGTATTATATAAATGCTTGAGTCGTTAATTAAATACTAGTTATCCAAGGCTAGTAATGAATGTTATACAAATGTATGCATTTTCAGCTGACAGTAGTTGCTCTGGCTCAGATCTGTCTCCCCACCCAAGTCATTATTATCATTTTGAATTTTTTGGAGTAGAAAGTGGAAGTGTGCCATGTGGCATTTTAGATCAATGTAATAATCACTGACTGATTGTCAGTAATGTTGTTTTTAACCCCAGCTCTTACTGTTTACTCTTAAATATGTTGAGATTGTTCCCTCGTCACAACCCTCAGTGTCTTGTTCCTCAGTCTCAATCTTAGCCAGCTGTTTCACTTTTCTTATCAGCTGCCCTTGTGGGACTGAGCCAAATGTCTGGCTGAAGTCTGAGTATAGTCATCTATTAGTACTCCTATATCAAATTCACCTGTCCCCCAGTCACAAAACTAAGTCATGTATGAATGTCTGCGCAATCTGTCCTGAAGCCCAAATTTGCTAATGTCCTCTTGGAAGGCAACTAACCTACTCTTGGGATTTCTCATCATGATCTTCTCCACCACTACTCTTAAAGTAATAAGCTTGTAGCACCCACAATTTTCCAGCCCCCCACCCTTTATGGAAAATTACTACTTGCTTCCTCCATTCCTCAGATATGTCTGCACCAACAGGTGATCTGATAAAGATTTCTTTCAGGAGATCTACCAGTCCACCAAGTCCATAAGCATTATCCTTCCTGGGGCAGTGAGTTATCTTTCTATCTCCTTTCTTTCTAAGCTAATATTCATCTACTAGTGTTCACAGTTTGCCCTACTCCAGTCTCAGCACACCATCCATCCATCTGAAAGGTAAAGAAAGAAAACCATTCAGTACCCCTGCTTTTTCAGTATGTTTGGGATCCTGCTCCCACCTTAGCCTGGCCAGTTTGGATCCACTCTAGTCTTCAAAGCAACACATTCCAATTCGAAAATTCATGACAAACATAGCACAGGCTGTATGCTCATAATGTCATTTCTTGACACTGTCATATTTATGAGAAAATGAAGCAAAAACAAAAAAAAAATATTTTGGAAGGCATAATCCTTGCCTGTACAATCTATACTGGGTCTTGCCCACAAATATTTCCACTTATTTTATTCCTCTCAGTAAAATATCACACTGTCTTTGGGGAGAGAGAGATCAGTAATACAAGTGACAAGGTGTATTTTTTCTTTAAGAACTTGTGATCTAGAAAACATAAAGCAATACTATACAGTTGAGACAAACAACTCACTCCTTTATGGTGCAAGCAACAACACATGAGCAGTTGCTGCCTTGTGCAACAGCATGCAAGCCATAAGGTTTATCCCTCTCTTCATCGTTCTGTTATATACCTGTAAAGCTGTTGTTCCTCTTCAAGATCCAGTCTTCCCTTTCCCTTTAAAATCATACCTTTTACAGCTCTCATAGTTGTTGGTGTTCTTATGCTGCACTCCTTGAATTACACCTCCTGTACCACCTCACCTACTAGGCCATTACTTTTGCTCCAGATTAAAAAAAAAACTAATAATCTAATAAATTGTCCTTGTTCTATTAGTATGTTTTAGCTTTTTCCTCAGACATGTCTATAGCTGGCAGTACTGCATTCCTGACTTATTTCCATAACTTGTTTGCCCCCATTTGATCCCATTTTCTTTACTTACCTTTGATCTACTGCTCCAGTTTAATCAAATCCACAATATGCACAATATAAATATCAACTAAAATTATTCACTGATGAAGAGAAATCTTACAAAAGCAGTATTGTCTTTTTCTCCTACCTTGCCTTTTGTACTTAGTTCATCATTCGTAGGTATGTACTAGGCTAGCTGCTATTCTGGACCATTTTAAACCTAGACAATTTCCTTCAAAGGTGAGAATCAAATCTTGTGCCTTGTGTCTGTGAGGTAAACACCTTAACTATTACGCCATCCCCAAAATTTGTCACCGGACTAAAGTTTGAAGAGACACACCTACATAAACTCAAGCTGAATGCTGCCAGATTAGAACCCCTACCTATCTAGTTATAGAAACTATAGAACATAGTACTTAATGTTAGCACCACTGCCACAGAAGTTTTTCAACTGACCAACCACCAATGCAGATGGGGCCTTAACTGTACATTTCATCCAAAGGACTGCCACCTCAGCTTTATCTGCTAATCCTGCACTGCTGCCTGTAATTATCAAAATGAGTTTAGTCACCTAGGGTGGGAATAGAACTTGCAGTTTTCTGATAGTCTAGTAACAAAGGTGAGTATGCTACCTGTGGAGCCACTGATACCACTCTCAAGCCTTGCACTACACTGAGATATTGTTTATAAGGTGTGTTGTCACCTTCATTTGTGCTATATTTCTACACAGCCTGAACAAAGGGCATTATAGGCTATGCCAGAATTTACTTATGGCAGCCTTTGCATGTATTTTATGACCAGATGAATGAAAAATGAATATCATGAAGTAATTTATATTAGTCCCTTTGGGACAGCACATATTGTTTCAGTTGTCTCTCTTGCAAACTATTTGACTCCATTCTCTGTACTAGCCCCCTGTTGAAGTATAATGCTTTCCTTTGCATTTGAAGACAGGATCTTTGCTACTTCTCTCAAGCTCTTTAACACAGGATATGGAACCTGTGACTATCCCAGCTCTTCCTTTATGACCCTTCCCATCTCCACTTCTATAGTACTGACTACTGTGGCTAAGTAAGGTTCACTGCTGAGACATGACTGTTCCACTAAAATAGTCACATCACTACTTCCAACTGAAGATGTGGGCACTGATTGCTTGATTATATGTAATTTATCTTTTTTTCCTGACAGAATATCTAAAAGATATTGTTACATAATATTTTCTTTTCATTTCTGTGCTACTCTTCCTATTCCAAAAAAGTTTTGACCAATAGTTTATGAAACTATTGCAATTATTATGCAACAAACATTTCTTGAGCAAGGAAACTTAAATTGTACTAGAATTAGTGACTTTTTTAACTTGCATAATAGGATTTGATGCTTTGAACTGACTCCCCCATGGATTCCTATATACTCATATTAAGTACAAAGTAGACCTGTATTTTGTAAATGTGCCCTCCTGGCAAGATGAAGACTGGCCCTTTTTTATCTCTTCCAAAGAAAGTTGGTTTATAGACTAGATAAGTTCTATAAGCAAAATGTATACTGCTGCAAACAGTATATGTCTAGAAAGTGACCACTGCTGGAGAATGGCCAAGCTATGGTCAGATGAGCTACAAATGCTGCAGTGATTACTGCTATTATGGTTTGCACTCTTTGGTTGCACTGCCATACCCTACCTATTACAAGTAATGCTTACTAAACCTCAGGACCTACCATCAGTACTTTACCAAATGATACTTCCCCTGGTCCTGCTTCATTGCTATCTCATAGACACTAAAGAGCAAGCCATTAACAGCCTAAGATACCAGGCCCTGCACTGGTTCAGTATGCAGTCAATGGTATCCTCACTGATGGACATTTCAGTGATCACAACTCAGTTCTATCCCAGATGACAGACTGCAGCATTGCACCTCTACCAGTTCCACAAATGCACAGTCTTGGGAGAAAAAAAGTAAATATACATCTCTAGGGTATGGAAAATGCAGACACCTGCAAAATGGGGCATGAATACTTGTTACCCACAATAACACTTTATTTGAACTTGATAACATTTTGATGAAATTATTTGTAAATTGGCAAGTTGTCATAACATAGTTCTCCATCAGCAAAATAAATACTTATACAGTAAAAGGAATCACTACTGCACAAACTTAAATATGCAAGAATACCATTTTAGGTTTCTGACAGCCCCCAAAAAAGCTTCCTTTCTTTGCAAGTCACTTGGCAGTAGTGCTACCTAACCACAGTTTGGTGCAAATGTATTTGAAGCCTCCTTACCTGCTACATGTTTCATCTTGCCAAATAATAACATGTAACTGATGATTATTCAAATGTCCAGGCTAAAAATATACATAGAAATCGAATTTTTCCTCAGAAAAAAAAAACAAAGCTGTGTTAAATATTAACCTTTAGAATATTCTGAATGTAATCTAGCTTACTGCTATAACTGATCTTAAAGAAGACTAAAAACGGCCTGCACTCTAACTTAAGGTTTAGACTGTGTATGTCTGAATACAGACAACATAGTGCTAAAAATAGTGCTTATTGTTTCTTACAAACACGCACCCTCTAAAAATCCACGAGATTAGAGTGCCAATGCAACCAAACCAATATAAAGTAGAAAATAGGCACTCTAAAAGGGTGGCCAACACTCAGCATGGGTAGAAAAGTGGTTTATTGGTCCAAAAACACAAAAACAAAGTATGCAGTATAAATCATATAAATCACATAAACGCCCAACAAACACTGCGTTTTCATCCTCAGAGAAGACTTCACCAGATGTATCCCAGAGTTCCAAAGGACCATCCTTTTATACAACACTAATTAAAAACAATTATTCAATCAGAACAAAATTAGTTTATACAATCCTATCTCAAAAGCTATAATATTCAAACATCCCTAAAATATATATAATATAATATGAATAAATATATATGTGAATAGAACACACACACCCTCTCTCAAGCTGTTCATGTCAGAACGGGTCCATATAGAAATCTTTTCAGGTTTTGAACATATACTTGGCCTGAGTTTCACAACATAACCAGTTTGCAGACTTTAACCCCCCCCCCCCAAAAAAAAAAAGAATGCATTGTCATTATCTTTTGCTGTAAACAGTTCAACTTATTTGCTGACATTCTGAGGATTGTTTTCCTATAGACCAGCCTTTGTAAAATCCCAGGTTATCTCCCCTTATGGCCAGATCTTCCCTTGAGACTTGATCTGACAGGTTTGCAGCCTATTATGTTTTAACTATTGACTTAATACAGTCTTTTGTGGCAATATCATAGTCATAACCAGAATATGAATGTGTCTGCACTAGAGTAGATAAAATATTGATCTGCTTACCCATGGGACTGGATATCCTTTAAAGAGAAGAATATCCTTTATACTGTATTAATGCAAGTCTATGTGTGTGTGTGTGTGTGTGTGTGTGTGTGTGTGTGTGTGTGTGTGTGTGTGTGTGTGTGTGTGTGTGCATGATTACATGTACTTGCATATAAGAAGCATTTATCTTCATTTATCTTTACCTAACCTCTACAACTAAACCTTCACAGTCCAGTAGAAGGTATCACACTATTTCTTTTTCCAGTGCCTTTTTTCTGTGGACCAGCACTGCTTGTTCATATTTCAATTTTCTGCATGTGATGCCAGGGATTGATTGAGATGATCAATTATTACAATGTGTGCTCTCTATTTTTTTTACATCATTATTACATGAACTACAGTGATACTGCATCAATATGTATTTGTTAAATGTCAGTACTATTCACATGTAGAACACTGAATGTACAGGTTGTGAGTTCTGGTCTAGGTGCAGGACCAAACTGCCTGGATCCTATCTATCTATCTATCTATCTATCTATCTATCTATCTATCTATCTATCTATGTTTGCATGGTTGCTTGATGACTAAGAATATGCTATAAGCAAACACCATTTCCTGATGTATAACCAAATATTACAGCTGTAAATAATAAATCTGTATTTTTCACTCTTGGTGTGCTTGTGTGTGTGTGCGTGTGTGCGTGTGTGTGTGTGTGTATGTATGTATATATATATATATATATATATATATATATATATATATATATATATATATTTACTAGGTGTTTAGTGCATATGTTCAAAAACTGGGATGGACAGAGACTGTAAAGCAGTAAAGCAAGAAAAACATGTCACAAAAGTAAAACTAAATGATATAATTTCTATATGCTGGGCACTAAAATATGCCTCTGTGATGTATAACCCTGTAGTAAAGTAATATAAAAAATGTCTAGGAATAATAGTGAAAGTGGAAGTAACAATCCCTGTTAAATCTTTTATATTTACACAAAAGAGAGGAATTCTACAGCAGAAACACATCTACATCATACATCTCAAAAGTTTTTGCAAATGAAAACATAATGTGGAAGGGGGTGGTCAAAAGTCCAAAATCAGGGGTAATTTATAAATATTTCTCTAATTAGTAGAACATGTTTTTGTATTAACATGGATTTTCAAAACAATAACTATGAAACTCCAATGCCTAGCATTATTGATTGACTATAATCCTCAGCCATTTATCACAAAACAAAAACCGAGGGACGGGACAAAAAAGTACGAGGGGCAATACAAAAACCTGAGGGGCAGGGCAAAAACCTGAGGCAGAAACACAGAGGTCCTGCAAAATTATGGATGATTCAGAGGTATGATCTACCAAACAAGGATGTAACATAAACATGCATCTCTCAGAAAAGACGATATTATCACCTATATGTACAGTTTGTATCGAAAGTGATGTTTTTGTGACAGTGTACTTAATGTCCCAACCAGCTCTGCAGTGAATATTTATTTTCTTTTTGTTGTTCCTTTATATTTTCATCTTTTTCATATATACTTGTTAGACTGTATTGAATTGTATACCAAAGCCTTTCAGTAAATGCTCTGGATTATGTATGTCAGTATTACTTCCTGCTTGTCTTCTTTAATCCTCTTATGTTTTTTTTTTTTTTTTTAATTCCATTTCTTTCATTTATGTTATGGCTACCTCATGCTTATGTGGCTTGATTGACACAATGTGGAGTTAATGGAACTTTTATTTGTTCAGCACGCTGCTGGGTTAAAATGCAGAGCGTTTTCCTCATTTGGATAGCCATCTTTAGCAGTAATAATAACAATGGAGCTTGGGCTAATGAACTTGCACAATGTACACAGATGTCCAAAACCCACTTCAGATACAAATTATAGTGAGCAGTTCATAGTTTTGACACAGTTATAAAACACACTTTCAGGCAGTACTCACTTCTTCTTCTGGCTTTTCCCGGTTAGGGGTTGCCACAGCAGATCATCTGTCCACTCATGATTGGCAGTGGAGTTTTACAGTGTTGAGTTGCCAGCCCAGCACCCAACATTCTACAGAAGGCACACACATGCACTCACACCTAGGGCCAATTTAGAGTGTCCAATCCACCTACAGCATGTCTTTGGGATGTGGGAGGAAACAGGAGCACCTGGAGGAAACCCACATGACCACAGAGAGAACATGCAGACTCTGCACAGAAGGCACCCCAGCCAAGGAATGAACCAGTGAACCTCTTGCTGTGAGGCATCAACGCTAACCGCTGCACCACCATGGCTACCCCTCAAGCAGTCCTCACTATGAAGGATGAATAAATAAATAAATAAATAAATTATTTAATTGATTAATTAATTAATTATTTAATTATCTGAAGTCAGGGACATATATGAATAAATCATACTGCCATCTAAAACAAACATCCAGAATTGCTGGGTTCACATTCATTCCTTATTACATTCTTATACCTTGATCATAGGAAAAGGAAAAAAAATGCAAATGTCTTCCTGCTAAAAATAGTAATTAAAAAACAATTTGAAGGAATGCAGTGCATCAGAATTATACTATGGCCAGTGAATTTAACCCTATGTTTGAATTTCACTTCTGCATTTATGTGTTTTCAATAAATTGTAATTATTTCTACACACTCTCAAGAGCAGTTTTACTTCATTTTAATTGACCTGCATTTTAAGTCTGATGCATCTTATCTAGGAGCATATCATTCGAATGTATCTGATTTTGCATGTCGCAGATTTTGCTCATGTTTTTACACTGCTTTTTATAAATACACTGAATCGTGAAGGATTGCAGTCACTAAATAATGACATTCATTTGAGTTTCAGATTAATATCTTTCAGAACATTCATGCTTATGCAAAACATGTTACTTTACAACACTTTGTAGGTATATAAGGAAGTATATAGAACTGTCCCTGATTTTAGGACTTTACTTCGCATTATTTGTTGGTTCTATATCTTATTCTCATGTTAAGACAGTGACAGCTGTGTCACCAGAAGTAAGTAGCTTTCTGCACTGTGAACATCAAGTGTCAGGTAAAGCTTCTTTTCTGTAACCCTGAATCAAATTGTGGTTAATCAGAGAATGAATAACTGTTTCCCAAAAATATATCAGGATGTTCTTATAGACTTATGCCACAGGGTGGCAGCAAAATCCTACAAATCTTCTTTCCATATGCAATTCAGTGCATTGTTTTGTCTTCAGATTGAATTTCTTCAGGCTTCCTGTAGCATCCCTGCTTATGCTAGCCCAGAGATGTAGCATTGTGCAATCCCAGTTCCGCTGCATTTTTTTTATTTTCGGCACACACACACACACACACACACACACACACACACACACACACACACACACACACACACACACACACACACGCACACGTGTGTGTGTGTATATATATATATATATATATATATATATATATATATATATATATATATATATATATAAAAACGTAAATGTTCGCTTGTTCAAAATTTTAAATCTCCAAAAGTTCTTCACCGATTGCTTTGAAATTTTCACACAATGTTGCATTCGAATACTCGCGTGTTTTTATATAATTATATAGATATCACAAATTGCATTCAAATACACATGTTTTTAAATACCTACTATGGATTCTAAATATTTGTATACAGATATGCAATTTTATACGTTTTTGTTATAACTTTCTTACTTCTTTTTCAGTGCAATCGATCTACTTTAGTTCATCCAAATAATGCCTCGCAGAAGATCAAACTTAGGTCGTTATACTCGCGGAGCGGAAGCAGTGTGACGAGTAATTGCAAAACAAACTGAGGAAGAACGGGCATCAGCGAACGAGCAAAACAGGCAAAGAATGGCTCAAATACGTGCCGAGGAAGCAGCAGAGCGACATGCAGCCAAACTTGAGGATGCATGGTTGCGAGCACGGCGATCGCGTTCTGCAGCTTCAGATCTGCTTCATTCTCCTCGATCGACACCAGCAGATGAAATAAATGCTTGCCTGAAATACTCTACTTTGTGGCGACATGTAAAGATGTTAAAATTAACTACAGATATGCGTGTCCAGCTGCAAAACGATCGATCAGCTGTGATATTCTCACATCAATTGCTGAAAATTGAGAATGGAAAGGTGCCGGTTGATCTGACCTCAGGACGAATTTCATTGCCTCATAACTTCTGCAATTTAGTGATGTCAAAAGAAGAATTGGTTGAAAAAGTATTTCCTAATATTCAAACCAATTATAAGAATCACGATTGGCTGACTGAACGAGCTATTCTTGTGGCCAAGAACAAAGACGTCTACGAACTTAACAATATTATTCAGTCTAACATTCAAAGCGAGGCAGTCACATACAAGTCCGTCGACACTGTGGTGGAAGCAGATGAAGCGGTTAATTATCCAACAGAATTTTTGAATTCACTTGATCTGCCAAGGATGCCACCGCATGTACTGCAATTGAAAATCGGCGTGCCAATTATCATGTTGCGAAATATCAACCAGCCAAAGCTTTGCAACGGCACGCGGCTTGCAGTAAAAAAATTAATGAGCAACGTCATAGAAGCAACAATCTTGATAGGACCTTTCAAAGATGAAGATGTCCTCATTCCTCGCATTCCTATGATTCCAACGGATATGCCATTTCAATTTAAGAGATTGCAATTCCCAATTCAATTGGCGTTTGCAATCACCATCAACAAAGCTCAGGGCCAATCTTTAGAATTGTGCGGTTTACATCTACACAAAGATTGCTTCTCACATGGACAATTATATGTTGCGTGTTCTAGAGTCGGCAAACCAGAATATCTCTATATCTGCACAGACAATGGAACAACAAAAACTATTGTATACCCACAAGCAATGTGAAATTAAACATATTAGAAATGTGCACTTTCTCTTTTCTTTCTTTTCCATTTAACCAGACTGAGCTAGTATATATATATTTAACAAAGATTTCACTTACATTCCATATCCTGCATTAAAAATGTATTTTCAACAGATATGAGAAAGGCACAGTACAACTGAGTGCCATAATTGGCTTCTAGTACTTCCATTGTCATTTACAGTTTCTTTATAAATCTTTTATATAACACAGTTGCAGTTTGTCTTCTCTGCTGAAAATTTATATTTGATTTTACTGGACTTTGAAACCCAGATGCATATTCATATTCCTCAAATGTAGATCATGTTTACAGGCCTGCTTGAAATGTTATTGCCAAAAGCCTGTGCTTTTTATCAAAAGCCTGGCAGCTGAAGTTACTGGTCACCTACCTGTTTTTACTACATTTCAGAGTAATGCATAGCACAACCATTACTTCATTTCATGAAGGCAACATTTGGTTTACTGAGCACTCAGGTGGTATGAATGGACCAGCAGGAGGTAGGAATCATTCCTGGTACCCAAGGTAGATAGTGCCTCCCACAAATCACTTGAAGGAATCCTTTCTCACATCCTTGTTATATATGTGTAATATTACTTTTCACATTTAAATATGTGGGATTGTTACATTAGGATACTAGCTGTCATCATATGTGACCAGAGGTGTTTAGATGACAGTAACCATACCACATGAAGTTTGATCTGGGTAATGTCACATTTTCCATAACTGCTGGATGCAGTATGTCTGGTCTACATGAAGCCCAAGGCTGGGCAAAGCAGGATTGGGCTGAGTGCATCTGAAGTCAATAGCATATTGCTTTTTGAACGCTTTCTTATTAACATATACATTTCTAAAGTTTTAAGTATACTTTGCAATTCAGCAAGTTTGAAATTAATAACAGAACATGTTGAAATCTGTTCCCCCAAGTGAGAGATGGAGAAGCTAATATTCATGATATGGCTAAATAATTAACCCCCATTTTATACATGCATTTTTTTACTTAACCTTCATGTATTGGTCCTCCTTAGTGTAGACGAATGAGCATCTAATTTGCAATGTGCATCTGCAGTTTAATATATGAGTTTTATTTTATTGTGCTAGTTTGTCTCCCCCCTCACCTCCCAGTACCTGACAGCTCTTCTACCTGTACTTAGTCCATCTATTTGTTTTGCTGTAGGAGGTAGCCAGGCATCCAAGGGCTAGGAGAGAAGCCTGTAGTCCATTTCTTTCTGTCCAAGATGATTAATCAGTACATTTGTTCCACATTTTGTAAGATCTGGATGGTAAGGAGCAGAACAGGCTCACGTGTTGAGTAGCAGCCTGTTCCAGTCAAGAAAGGCCACAGAAGTACCTCACAAAGAGGATTACTGGCCTCAAACAAATGCCCTACATTGACTGCCTCAAAAAAATCCAGCTTTACTCCGTAGCATATCGCCTGCTCTGAGGTGATCTCTGCCTAACATATAAAGCTATGTCAAACCCAGAGCTGTTGGACATGCTACACCTAAAAAAAATCACAATCCCTCTGAGCTACACGCTCTAGGGACCTAAACCTTGTCACCACAATAAACAGGACATGCTGGAGGGATAGATTTCTGTCCCAGAGACTTCCCATACACTGGAACAGGCTACCCATCTATGTCAAGCAATGTTCTTCATTAGCACTCTTCAAGAAAAATCTTGATGAGTGGATGGGAAATAGGAAATACACCCCGGGGATCCGTTCTGTGTCTCTGCTGGACAGTGGCACAGGAAAATAACTTTCTTGGATAGCATAAGCTATGGAACCTTGCTCTCTAGGCTTACGTAGGCCCTGGGGCCGATAGCCTAGTACCTACCTATGAGCCTATAAACCTATAAAATGAGTCTTAATAAATCATATGTTCACCAATATATCCTAAGTCAAAAGGTGAACTTCAGAGAGTAATTTAAATTATATACGTATATATATATATATATATATATATATATATATATATATATATAAAAACACAAGAAAATGTGATGTTGAGTAAAGTGCTGTTATCTTGCACTTCTCAAATAAAAATGTTGTCCTACAACACAGAAAATGTTCACCTCCGAATCTGTTAAAGGGGAAGAGACTGAGAATAATGTGTACTGCAACTTCAGTTCTTCTTTATCAAGAATTAGTGTCAGATGTAGAATTTCCTTCATAAGCACTGAAGCAGAAGCACAACTATTGCCATCTCATTTCATCCAAGACATCATCTATGCTGAAATTAGGTGATGCAATCAGACTATAACTGGCAACTTCTTAGGACAGTAAGAAGCATGTGTTAATATACCATATCCTACATTGTCAAAACAGGAAAAGATATACCAGTGAGAAGGCATGAAAACCCCTGTACCAGTCCAAACTGCTCTCATTACAATTTAGTGAAGTGACTGAAAAGATGCCAGTACTGGACAGTTCAAACTGTGTCCCAGAAATTCAGTAACAGATCCAGAGTGCGGTGTACACATGCATCCTAAAGGGGACTGTGCAGACTAATTTTGCAGTTACAAGAGTTGATAATACCAATCTATGTGAGTATGACCAGATACCAGTTATGACTACAATAACATTTATTAGTGATTGTAAATTATTTAGATATGGTAAATTTGTTAGAAATAGCAACATGTAATGACAAGGTTACAAAAACTATGATAACAAAGACTGAAATATGTAATGCTGCCCCACATAATTTGCAATGCTTATGTCTCACAAAAACAATTTACGCATGTATGCATGTGTATCATGTGACTTCCTCAGTCTATTGTATAGTGTAACACTTTGTCCCTTTGTGCCTGTGTGTGTGTGTATGCATATCTATATCCATCTATATATCTAATCTATACTTATATATCTATATCTACATCTATAGCTATATATCTATATTATATATATATATATATATATATATATATATATATATATATATATATATATATGGATTCACTTCATAACACTGAAACTTCAAAATACTGAAAATGACAAAACTTCATAACACTGAAGACCAAAATACTGAAAGCTCAAAATACTGAATACTCAAAATACTGAAACTCAGAATACTGAAAACACATATTATGCGTAAACTCAGCTTAAACAACATAAATCATAGCAATTTCTACCAAATATACGCAGGGGCAAGCCCCTGCACACCCTGCTAATTATATATCTACTCCAAGATTTCACTTAACTACACTATGTGCAATCTTGGAGTTGATATATTTAATTAGCAGGGGTGGGGACGCAGCCCACATGGGGGTGCAGGGGCTTGCCCTGCATATATTTGGTAGAAATTGTTATGATTTATATTGTTTAAGCTGAGTTTATGCATAATATGTGTTTTCAGTATTTTGAGTTTCAGTATTTTGAGTATTCAGTATTTTGAGCTTTCAGTATTTTGGTTTCAGTGTTTTGAGTTTCAGTATTTTGATATTTCAATGTTATGAAGTGAATCTATATATATATATATATATATATATATATATATATATATATATATATATATATATATACTGAACCGCTTCAAGATAAATCTTGATGAATGGATGGGAAACAGAAAACTGTTTACATAATCTGATGGAACTGTTGACCAACAAATAAATATACATGCCAATACTAATGTATTGAATATTTCTGACACTGTACTATCTGAATCACAAATTGCTCTGCTAAATAAAGGCCTTTCTTTTATTCCTGGCTTTTTTGTGTCTGAGGATATTTTTGCACAGGATATAGTAGCATTTTGTAGATTAATTAACCTTAAATTACATTTTCAGGATAACCATGGACATGACTACGTGACTGATAATTTTAAATACCATAGATCTACCTTTACTCCACCCATGCATCCTTGTGTAAGCCTTTTTCAACACAGTGTTCTTAAAGATCTACATTTTACATCAAACATGATTCCACCCATGTTGAATAATATTTCTCAGATGGATTCCACTAGTTTAGCAGAATTAGTTGACAACAAACCATTGTTAATCTTTTCTGCTGACAAAGAAGGTGCTGTTGTTGTTATGAACTGGTCTGATTATGATATTGAGGCTCATAAACAACTGGATGATGCCAGATATTATATGAAAATGCCATTAGATCCCACTTCCATGTTCAAACAACAAATTGACACTTTTCTTAACTCATCAGTAGAGAATGGGATCATAACATCAAATACTCTCAACCACCTTACTATTACTGATCCTGTCAGTCAATATATATATTTTCTACCCAAAATTCACAAAGATCCTCTCCACCCACCAGGTAGACCAATTGTGGCAGGAAATGGCTCTCTTACTGAACCTCTTTCCGAATTTCTCGCGAAATATCTCAAGCCCTTGTTAAAATGGGTAAGATCTAGGATCCAGGACACCACTGAATTTTGGGGCATTATTAATGACATGCAAATAGAGGATAACTGGTGGTTATGTACCCTTGATGTCTGCGCACTATACACAAATATTCCACATTGGGCTGGACTGGATGCTGTTGAATACTGGCTTTATAAATCACAAATGTACAAACCTGGCTTCAACACTTTCCTGATATGTCTGACTGAACCTGTTCTCACAAAAAATGTATTTTTCTATGGTAAACAATGTTACCTTCAAATCAAAGGTACTGCCATGGGGGCATATTTTGCCCCCATCTATGCTGACTTATATATGGCATATATTGAAGATCAAATAATATATGATGATACACACAATCTCTATTTGGCTGAGATCGATATCTGGCGTAGATATCTAGATGATTGCTGGATGGTGTGGAGGGCTGATATTGAATACTTGAACGAATTTGTTGAATATCTTAATGATAACAAATGGGGCCTACATTTTACCATCAATTATGATAAATATAGGATTACCTATTTGGATGTATTAGTTACAAGAAATGCAGACAATACACTCAGTACACAAGTATTCCGCAAATATCCCAAATATGATACCTTACTCCATGCCTCCAGCTTTCATCCCAAACATATAGCCAGAAATATTCCAAAATCACTATTCATTAGAATGAGACACATTTGTTCAGATGACAGCACCTTTCAGTATTATCGCCAGGATTTGACTGACAGGTTTAAACAAAGGGGCTATAGCATGGGCTATGTTACCACAGCTAGTAATTATGCATCCCAACTTAATCGTGATGATCTCCTCAGATACAGGAATAAATCACGGAGCAAGAATATTTTGCTTTTCACAACCACCTATGGCAGAAATACAAATAAATTTATTGATATCATTAAACGGCATTGGAATATTCTTCTCACAGATTCTGCTTTGTCCAACTATATACCTGATACATGTTCATTTTCTTTCAGAAAAGGCAAAGACTTGGGTGCCTATTTTAATCATTACAAACATCATTCTGAATCAAGGAATTTGCACATGATTCAAACATCAATACTAGGAGACAAACTTATGGGCTGTATGCCTTGTGGACATTGTAGCAATTGCAAACATGTACTAAAAACCAAACATTTTTCCAGCAATAACAGCAGTCACATCTTTGACATTAAGTTTTTTGCTAACTGCAATACAGATTGGATTATTTATATGGCCTCTTGTAGCTGTCATGTATTTTATATTGACCAAACATCAAGACCTTTTAGAATGCGCATATCTTAACATCTGAGTGACGTCAGATGTAAAAGAGCAAGTAATGCATTGTATAAACACACTCTCAAACACAGTACAGCCAAATTTCATTTCACTATTATTGATAAAATAATTGGTGACAGAAATAATAAATCAGGATGGCATATCAAATTAAATGTAAAAGGGAAGAAATGGATAGTAAAACTAGGTGCATTATTTCAGCCTGGACTTAATGAATATTTATGAATAATTATATGCATATTCATGAGATCACCAATCATGTTTTGTTCTTAATTATGATGTATTATATAAAGGATTTCAAATGTCTTATGTGGATTTACACTGATGAAGGCTAGGTAAAAACCATAGCCGAAACCGGTCTGTTTATTGAAATTCTTTACTAATTAAATTAGTTTTCACAGCTCCCAGTTGCTGGCTTCTTTATTGTTGAATCTATAACTGTTTTAGCAGTGCAATAGCTTCCGTGCAGGGGAAGGTTTATGGAAACAGAAAACTCATCCCGGGGATAACACCAGTGGGTCTACTCATCAGATGCACTGGGAACTAAGGTCGGGTGGCACTATGCCAGGGTAATCCTATGGCTAGGCTTGTAAAGGTCCCAGGGCCACTAGCCTAGTACACACCTATGAACCTATATATATATATCTATATATATATATATATATATATATATATATATATATATATATACATACACATATACACACGCACATGCCATATGGCCTTATGGGAACCACAAAAGCTTTTAATTTGAACTTCAGTTTAATTAGTTACATTTTAAATATTGGACATATAAAAGGGGATGAATGAGACATCTTATCATCTGATGAAGTTGATGACGAAAACGAGATTTACATTGTGAATGTTAATTTTGCTCTTGTGTACGTCTCGTGCTTTGTGTTTTGTTTGATTGTGACTATTAAAGCTGTGTTTGCCACATTCTGTGAGTCCAAGGTGCTTCGTTTTGTGGTTACTAGCATATGGCCTTATGGGGTTATATACACATTCCATACGGGGTGGCCACATTGGTGCAGAGGTTAGTGTTGTAGTGTTGTTGTCTGACAGCAAGAGGTTCTCTGGTTTAATTCCCAGTTGCGGTGCATACTGTGCAGAGTATGCACCCACCCATTCCCTGGAAGCTCTTTTTACCCTACAGAATGCTGATGTCTGTGCAGTCTCTGAAATGTGGTTTAAAGCCACGGACAGCACACCAACAGTGCAGGGTTATAATGTCTTCTACACATTTAGACCAGCTACTTCACAGGCAGGGACTAAAGGTGGAGGTGTCTCTGTTTACAACAAAAATAAATATACTTCAAGGCCTGTTAAACAGGACAATGCACTTCAGCTGCTCCATGTTCAAATCACTATAGGAAAAATCCAATACCACTTCCCTGCAAGCTATAAGTCCCCCTCTATGACCCAGGAAACCCATACCATGTATTTAAACTTATTAAAAACACTAACCATCCAACCCAATACCATACTCATGGATAACTTTAATTACCACACTATTAACTGGGAATCCTATGCAACATCAAATGTACATGCACAAAGATTCCTGGATTTTGTAAACACAAACTCCCTAGACAAGACAGTTAATACACCAATAAGGGGTGCAACCATACTGGATCTGGTCCTCGCTAATATGGGACAGTGCTGTATACCCCCCTACTGTTATGCCTTCCCTGGTAAAGTCAGACCACAAAATGGTCTCCTTTGAAGTAAATATAAAACCTGCCCCCCCCCCCCCAGCTAAACTGGGAATATTCAGGAACTATTCTAAGGCTAACCTTCTGCTATTAAGTGAGGACCTGGCAAAATTTCAAGCCCCTATAAACCCTGAGAACACTTCTGCCTATTCAGAACTGTTCACAGAAACCCTGTACAAGCATGTTAATATCTGCATAGAGGCTGCTGTACCCACCAGGAAGAAGTACAGAAGTAACTCAAAAAACAAGCCACCCTGGTGGAATCACAAAATCAATCGGCTGTATAACAGGAGGAAGAGAATCACGGCAAAAATTAGGAGGTGCAGCATCCAGCAGGATGAAAGCACTCTCATTAAACTAAACACACAACTCAGAGGACAAATAAAGTCTACCAAAGCCAAATTTGAGGTAGGTTTGGCCTCCCAGGTCAAGGACAGCTACAAAGCATTCTTTAGCTATACCTGCAACCTCAAAGGCAATACACAATTGTGTGCAGACCTCATTGTAAATGGAGCCACCTATACTGAGCCAGAATATATAGCAAACCACCCGGCTGATAAATTCACCTCTAACTTTACTCCTCTCTCCCCCTCAAACTTCCCTCAGGAAATATCATCAAATATAACTCCTCCTACTATCACTAGGGAACAGGTCCTTAATGTTCTCTCTATGACCAAGAACACTGCATCAATGGGCCCAGACAATATCACAGGATGCCTTATAAATAGCATGAAACATGACCTATCAGTGCCTCTGGAATTACTATTTAACTGTAGCCTCCAAACAGGTTTTGTGCCTCATGAACGGAGAAAGGCAACAGTTATCCCTCTGCACAAAGGAGGGCCATCTACAGATCCTGGAAACTACACACCCATAAGTCTCACTAGTCTTATATGTAAAGCCATGGAAAGACCTATCATGGAGATGATCAACAGAGATACAGTAAACCGCCAGACACTGGACCAAACCCAGTTTGGTTTCATCAAGGGCAGATCATGCCTACTCAACCTGGTGGACTTCTTTGAGAAGGTCACCAAAGCAATGGATGAGTGCAAATGGTTCACGCTGCCTATCTTGACCTAGCTATGGCATTTGACAATATACCCCACTTGGGCATTGTTGACAAACTGAAGAAGTTAGCTACAAACCGGTATGTCACCTGGTGGATAGCCAGCCGGCTCACAGACAGGACCAAGGAAGTTAGAATTGGGGAGTCCACCTCTACAAAGAGGCTAGTCATAAGTGGAGTCTCTCAGGGATCAGTCCTTGGACCGCTCCTTTTTGGCATTTACTTCTCAAATGTCAAGGCCAATGTCAGTGGTCTCAGGCTGACTAAATTTGCAGATGATTGCAAATTAGGAGCAGTCATTGAATCTCACACTGACACAAATGTTCTCCTGGAGCGTCTGACACAAACAACTGGTGTCAGAGTCATGGACTAAAACTAAATGCCAAGAAATGCATAATAGTATCCTTTGGGAAGTCATCCAACCCTGGTAACTACCACATTGACAACACACCCCTTAGAATTGATCCAGTAGTCAGGGACTTAGGGACACGCATAGATAGTAATCTAGCCTTTGATAATCATATGTCTACAGTGGTGAGTAACTCATTCTATATTGCGCAACTTATAAACAAAGGTATGGCATCTAAGTCCAAGGAAGTCATTGTTCCACTGTATCTGGCATTGATCAGACCTATCACTGAGTATGATGCTCCCTTTGGTATGTACCTAACCAGGAATATCCAACAACTGGAATGTACACAGAGGTTCCTCACTAAAAGAATACAGGGTGTAAGTAATATGTCCTATGCAGACCACCTCAAGGCCCTATACTTGTATTCTTTCTCCTACAGGCTTTTGAGGAGAGATCTATGCCTGGCATACAGGGCATTGTCAGACCCCACTCTGATGGACCTCCTGCATATCCACAAATTAAACATTACCAGATTTACCAGATCTCAAAACTTAAACCTTTCCTGTGATATAAATAGGACCTGCTGGAGAGATAGGTATGTATCCCAGAGACTACCCCATCTATAGAATAGGCTCCCCATCCATGTGAAACAGCATTCCTCCCTAATCCAATTCAAGTGCAACTTGGACAATTGGATAGGAAACTGGAAATTCATCCCTGGTTTGGCACCTATGTCTCTGATGCAAACAGGTAACCTGTAAATGTTTCATCTCCCAAGTCCATGCTTACACTTATCAAGGGTATCAGAACTTGTCAGAGATTTGGGATGCATGGCTAGGCTTAAAAAGGCCCTTGTGGTCATTAGCCTAGTAAACACCTATGAACCTTTGTCTTCCCCGCAGTCATGTGGGTTTCCTACAGGTGCTCTGGTTTCCTCCCACAATCCAAAGACATGCAGTAAGTGGACTGGACACTGTAAATTGACCATAGGTAAGAATGTGTGGGCAAGTGAGTGGTACAAATGAACTACCACAGTAGGGCTAGCCACCCAGTGGTGTAAACCTTGGCTCGCAATGACACACACACACACACACACACACACACACACACACACACACACACACACACACACACACACACACACACACACATGGGTTATGTTAATATGTCAAAATGTGCAAGCATTGGGTGATTGATGCCAGCATTTTGAAAATCCACATGCCAAATAATAAATAGATAGTTGTAAAAAGAAACACCTTCCTTTTGTGATTCACTCATCAAAATCCACCACACATTCAAACATTGTTTGTCTTAATAGCTGTAGATGAATGGAAAGTGATTTTCTATAGTTAGGTGCAGAGTTAGGCTTAGTGGCAGGGCAGATTTAGGGTTGGTTTGGTTTAGCACTCATTAGTAAGGTTAGTGGATTGGGGCTGTTTAGTTTTTATGCAGGCTGCATTTACATTTGTGCATTAGTAAAAGGCTTTTTTTAGGTACCTGGTCTAGGTTTTTGCTTTTGGTCTTGTGACTGCTAATGTTATACATTGTTAAGTGGTTGGGAAATTTTACTCTGAACATTTTCTTTGCTGATTAAGTGCTGCTGCTTGTCAGGCATTTATTTGCTATTGGGTAGGTTTGACATAATGGTTAAGATCGTTGACTCACATCCACAAGTTACAGAGTTTAATTTGACGTCAGGTAATTGGCTCGGCTTAAAATGCTAGTTAGCCTAGTATTCATTTATGAAGTTGTGTTCTGTGTGGTGATGAATGTGTTCAGTGACTAGTAATAGTATAAAAATATAAATAGATAAATAAATTGATAAATATATCTATATAGATAGATATTTAATATAGGTATTGGTGTGGGGCTACTATTCTTAATGTGAACAATAAGTGTAAGGGGACAAATGAAGTTTAGGAACAAAACAATTTGCTCACGGACATCTTCAGGTGAGTGTCAGGTAGGAATAGTAATGGGAGATAAGATGGTAGTGGAAGAAAGTTAGTGTGGTGGTGATGGGAGGCTTAAATTCGGAAAGTAGCAGGATTGGGAGGAAATGAGGTCAGTGCAAGGAGGGGCTTAACTAGTTTTGTGTAACGGGGTAAGGGATTAGATTTTTGGAGTGAACTTGCTGTGACAAGTTATACAACAAAGTGACCTGTAGGTATTCAGATAATAGTTAGGGCATGGGGTTTATATTAGATAAACAAAAGTTTATCTTAGCGAACGCTCTAATAATCGAAAATCCTGGACCTCAAACTCACTATTGTGGGGGGCACCCTGCTAAATATATATACGAACTCTGAGATCATACTACAGTGAGGAAAGGGCAAATATTCCGATCTTAACTGTACTGCGATCTCGAGGTCTGGGATTCTCGATTATTAGAGCATTTGCTTATCTAATATAAACCCAGGGCATGGCGGTACTGGGAAGTGATTTTATTTTAGCTCTTCTTGTTAGTTTTTTTTTCTCTTTCTCCTTTCACTCTCTCATTCATGGCTGTGGTCCCCTTTGGGTTTTGGGGGGCTACTGATGGAGTGTATTCTGCTTTAGTTTTAATTGTGGGGTTTGTGAGATTGCTTCATGGTCGGGGCATGTTAGCTAGTGTCAAGGTCGAGTTTCATGTGTTGGTCAGGGTGGCTAGAGATTTCAGGAAAAAGAAAGGGGGGGAAGCATTGGACATACAGTCATGGTGAGTTGAAGGTATTCCGAGTGTTGGTTGGGTTGCAGCTGCGGCATGGCATGCTGTCATCGTGTTCTTAATTTACAGCCTTAGGAGTGTGTGTGTGTGTTCACTCCAATTGGTGGTGTAGGCGGGTACACATTTCTGTTATATAAAAAAAAAATTATAAGTACACAATGTGGTCAGGTCTCACTTTGCTGAGGAGTCAGGGAATGGAACTGCGGCAGGTCTTGTTGCTTTTCTGGAGCACGTGCTCTAGGCTCTGAAATGCCAGTGAGATGGGCTGTGGAGGGGTTCCTTACTCATATGTGGTGACTGGCTTGGTGTTTTGGCTGTGATTAACATTTGCACAGCATGATGTTGCTCTTGTAGAGATGTTGCTGGTGGGATACTATGGTGTTTGCGTTTGTTTAGATGGCCACAAATAAAAGTCAACATTTGAACATGCACGTAGCCTGAGGAATGGTCGTGGGAGAGCTCTTGTTGCATGCTCTCTTGTCAGTGACTAGAACAAAGGAAGTAGAATGTGGAGTGGATAATTTAAATGTGAGTTTAGAGTGATGTTCTAATTATGCTACTTCCTACTTGTTGGAGTCCTCTGGTGTTTCTGTACAGTACATGTTCTATCCTTGAAAACATTTCCTATAGTATTAGTAGGTAGGTTCTGTGTCTCCTACTTCATGATAATTCGTGCCCAGTGCTTATTATTTAGTAAGTAAGTGATGGTGCATTAGTTCTTTTAAAATAGTACCCTCACTGAGTTAAAGTAAAGGTATTGGTAATTAATGCTGTGTGTGTTTATTTACTGGTGCTTGACGGACACTTTGCTTTGCATATGAAAGTAAATGCATTAGTGGATTCAGCTCACATTGACAATGTATTTTAGGACTGGATATTACAGTAGATAGCTTAACTTAGGACTGGATATTACAGTACTTAACCATTTTCCATATATATATATATATATATATATATATATATATATATATATATATATATATATATATATATATATATATATATATATATATATATATATATATATATATATATATATATATATATATATATATATATATATATATATATATATATATATATATATATATATATATATATATATATATATATATATATATATATATATATATATATAGTGCTGTCAGCCAATTCATTAAGAAAATGAGGTTTGATCTAAATATAAAGTAAACGGAAGACAGTGGCTTAACATCATTGATTTCTGAGCCACAAGTTGAGAGAGAGCACATTTTATTAACCAGTATTTCCAGAAGTTTATCTTGGCTGCATCTGAGTGCCTTCCACTTAATTACTATTATTGTTGAAGTTTTATGAGCATACCTCTCAAGTGTACTTCATTAAGTGGGACGTACCTCATTTCGGGTCTGAAAAAGTTCATGTTCCTTGAAGTTTCACATTGAAAGGGTCTGTCACACATTCATGATATATGTAAGCCATTAGAATGTGTTCTACATTTTGCCCATTTGTTCCACATTATGAGGCCTAGTGTTCTTCATTTTATGGATGGAAGGTTGAGAGCTCAGTTTATGAGGGTCAAAGCAAAATTCTGATCTACTTTTAATAGCTTAGTCAAGTGCAAGATTTTCTAATGTGGTAAGTTTTCTTAGTTGCAAAAATATTCTTACTAGTTAATCTAACAAAATGGCAAACGTCATCATCCTTGCTAGTTAATTGGACACTGTGGCAAATTCTTGCCTTGTTTTGTTTTTTATGACCGTTGAGCTCTAATGAGGGTGGAGGGGCAATAAAAAAATCTGTTTACGTCTATTGTGTTAAACTGTGGGTGTGAGCATATAGGGTCTGAAGAGGTGTCTTCTTCTTCTTTCAGCTTTTCCCAGTTAGGGGTTGCCACACCGGATCATCTGTCTGCTCATGATTGGCAGTGGACTTTTACGGTGTCAAGTTGCTAGCCAGGCACCCAACATGCCACAGAAGGCATACACACACACACAAACACACACACACTCACACCTATTTAGAGTGTCCAATCCACCTACTGTTATGTCTTTGGGATGTGGGAGGAAACCGGAGCACCCAGAGGAAACCCACGCGACCACAGAAAGGACATGCAGACTCTGCACAGAAGGCACCCCAGCTGAGAATCGAACCAGAGAACCTCTTGCTGTGAGGCAGCAATGCTAACTGCGGCACCACCATGGCCACCCTATAGGGTCTGAAGAGGTGTAGTGTGTGCAAAACCAGTGTTCTTATCAGGACAGACTTTTAAAACTGAAAAAATATTCAGCATTTTATTTTTTTATGACTGTAGGATTGTGATAATTTAATGTCACAAGGATTAATAAATAACATTTAAAAAAATAAATCTCACTTCAGTCAAGTTCTTAAGTAGTTTTTTCTGTTGCAGATGATGCGTGGCATCAGAATCCTGTGGATCCAGTCAGAACAGGAAAGGGGAGGTGGCAAATACCAGCTCAACACCCAAGGGAAATAGGCACAGCAATCAAAGGATGCTACCACAGTGCAAGTTCCAGCCACTACAGCTGTGCAAAATGTGGCCACAGGTAACGAATCATTGTTGGGAGATCACGTAGACATGTCAGACTTGAGGTGGTTGGGGTCTAGCTCAGATGGAGATGGGGAGTTGGCTTAGCAGCCCGAGGAAATGTTGAATATGGTAGAGGATTTCAGGAGGTTTAGGGAAGGTAGGTTGGTCCAAGGGGATACATTCAAAGGGATAAGTAGCCTAGGGTTGTCCATAGGGAGTTGAGGTCATCTGTAGGTGGGTTGACACCACAATATCAACAGGTGGGGTTCAGACTTTGAGACTCAACAGGGAGATTGGTTAGCTATGCAGGCCTTAGGTTCAGTAGAGGGTGGAGTCTTTCTGATCCCTCATATACTGCCATTGGTAAAAGAAAAGGTTTGGAAGGGGGAGTACATTAATATCTTTGAGTTAATTGATGCCAAAAGGATTCAATGCCTGAAGGAAGTGGACATGTTGAATAGCAAAGAGCCTCTAGTGTCTTTAGCACCCTTGGGGTAGAGGGCGGTAGGTAAGCTGCGAGTGAGAATATGGGAAAATTGGGTGTTAGGTTTCACATACTACATGACAATTTGGTTGGAGACAGACATCTTTTTAGCTTTATCACTTCTAGCATATTTTCTTGCAATCCGTGTGGCACAATGTCTGTGGGGAGGAAATACCAGGTTGTAGTATAGCCCATGGTATCTTATGTGAAAAGAGGTGGATCAGATGTTGTGTTGGGAAGTTAGGCCCCCTGAGATATGGCTGGACACCATGACTGATAATTCTGAGGCTGTTAGCAGAGTTGGTAAGCTAGGAGGTAAAGGGACTGATGTGTGTGGGTATTTAATGCAAGGTGCTGTTCATGGGTGGGATGCAGGCCTTGCACACTTGTTTAAAAGGTGCAGGAGTATATTCAGTAGTGCAGTGTAGTCATCAGTATGGTAACTTGGTCAGTTCGGTTTCACTTCCGGGTGAAGTGTGAGGGTTACCTCCTCTGATCCAGGGATTTCAGAGTTTTCAAGGAAGAGGGAATTTCATGGACAGAAGGAAGGAGTGTCATTTTGAGAAGCAGAGGGGAAGATCCAGGGATGCATTCCATCATTAAAGTGTGGGCATTATGGCACATGCTCCAGCAATTTCTGGATTCAGCTGCTGGTGAGGAATTAAAGGATTTTCCCTAGAATTTTCTATTAAATTGAGGGTTGCAGGGGATGGCCTAATCTTTAAGAATTTGTATTCTATGCGGAGGAGAGAGGAGATATTGAATGAGTTAGTGTTGAGAACAGAGTGTGGGTATTTTATTAGGCCCATTGATCACCTTTCTTTAGGCAATTTTAAGTTCTAGTTGTTAGCTTGGTTCCTAAGAAGTCATCCCGTGAATTTAAGGTGTGGATTAGAGTTCTAATGGAGGTCTTAGTGCTAATGAATTTTGCATGCTCAGTAATTCAACTGGGTCTATGTTGTAGGTCTGTAGCTTTTTTGTTGAAAGGGGGGAGAGGTAACCATAATTGGGTAAGGATTGGCAAGCTCATTCATGCTGATTTAGCATTGCGTGTGTCTTTCTTTTTGTCTTTTAAGCCATGTAATGGAGTTTCGTTTTGGCAGTTGGAGTGAGCTGGAGTAATTTCCAATTATTATTTTTTTTTATTTTTTTTTTACAAATTAACATAGCAAAATCAGATTTGCTGTTATTAGTATAACAGAAATTGGTTTTGCCAAGATTGTTGATTATTTTTCTTTATAGGGTGGCGTTTGGCATGTGTTAGAAATGGGATTGCTGACAGGTTGACACTGTGTGGCAGAGTGAAATGAAGTAACCAGATGGCTGGAGCAGCTGTCTGGAGCAATGTCTTCAAGGCAGGCATATGGTAGGGCATTGCATGACTTTGATAAATTTATTTTGAAGCTGCTTGTAGTTAGTGGTTAAGGTCTTGGCCTCCCATGCACAAGATGCAAGGTTTGATCCTGACCTCAGATCAATGCCTGTTTGGAGTTTGCATGTTCTCACTGTGTCACCATGGGGTTTCTCCCATGTCTGAAAAACATGCTGAGTGTTTTATCTCAAACTCACCAATGAATGGAGCTGTGGGCAGCAGCACAGACTCTGCATGGTGCCATATAGGGGGAAAAGTTGTACAGACCAACCGCTTTGGGCATCAACTGTAATGTGCAGTATCCTCAAGATAGGAGAACACGGATCACAAACTGCATGCAGTGGCAGGGTTAGCCACTCGACAGTGCAAAATATGGCTCTAGGTGATTCAGTCATGTTGACTAATGTTCCAAAAATGGGTATGGGTAGTTACTGGTGATAAGTGGGTTGAGGACCCAGCCTACTCTGACCCACACCAGGGACCCTTGCTAATGCTGAGAGGGAGGGGTATATGTGCCCCTATTGGCCAGTGTGTGCCTGCCTGCCATAAAGCCCAGCAGCCCTGGGTCCAGGGCCAGATTAAACCATAGGCTAACTAGGCAACCACCTAGGGTGCTGTACAGGCCGGCCTCATAAAGGGCGCAAATTAATTGAGTTAAAAAGTTAAACTTTACTTCTCCACTTTTCAGCATGTAGGCAGCATTGTGTCTATTTGTACTATAGCATTTTGTGCCTTCTCCCACTTCCATAATTAAAATCACAATGATTCATCCACCACAGCACATAGAACACCCTCCTACGTTGTTCATCCATTCCCATCCCCTGCATCTATGTGATGAATCTCTCAGTGGCTGCTGTTGTTGAGCTCTATTTAAAGCATCCAATCAGTGATGCTTTCATACCACTGATGTCCCTGGCTACTACATCAATTGACAGTATAGAACGCAGCTCATGTCCGCCTTTCATTCCTTTCTTCATTGACGAGATAGAGGTGGGCACATCTATTGGCTGTTGTTATTTACTTCCTGAGTCTGATCTCTGTACTGGACGGTGTGGATCAACGGTGACCTGATTCCCTTCACTACGCGGGCTACCAACTGCGATTTTTGCATTTTTTTGTGCAGTCATGCCCTTGTTTGCTTCACTTGCTTGCTGCTTCATTTCTTTTGATTGAAGGTAAATTGATTCAGGCAGGCAGCTCTCACGCTTATGCGGTTATGCCACGCAATAATTAATTATTAATATGCTGAAATTGCGGTTTTCCTGCTCTAGGTTACGGGTTAGCGTTTAGTTGTGCATCAGTTAGCTGGTGGTCAGCAAGTGTATTTTATGATCATGTCTTGTGTGCCTGCCAATTGCTAAAGCTTTGCCTCGTGGTGCTGACGGTGCATTAATGATAATCCTGCACATCGTAAGTAAACCTGGCATGGTTTCCCTTACTCTGGGGTTGAAGTTAACCTGAAATAGTATTACTGTCTGCAGTCAGTGGAAAAGAATCTCATTACCGGGTGGGTCTGCAGGTAAAATATAGTTTGCAAAATGAGTCAGGATTGCTTGTTTTAACACACTGGCTTCTGGCTAGCTAGAGTATGTTGCATTGGGATTTGGGCAAGATCTTAAAACCTGCTAGTATTATTCCTTTGTCTTCATTTGCATCCAGTAGATTTTTCCATGAAAAGGCCATCTTATCCCAAACTAGGCAGTGAAATAAATGTTTTGTAGTTTCCTACACGTAACAAAATCTCCTATGCGAAGTTGTACAGAATTCACTGAGGCAGTGACACAAACACCAAAGCAAAAAATAGAAAACTATGATAATTTAAGTAATTATTAGACTTTTTTTTGTAAGTAAAAATTTACGGCTATTGTCTCGGTACTACCATATTCCAAAAGTATGAAGCTCCAGATTTTAAAGGTGGAAGCCGCGGTGGTGCAGCTGTAGCATTGTTGCCTCACAGCAAGAGGTTCTCCCATTCGATTCCCGGCTGAAGCTCCTTCTGTGTGGAGTCTGCATGTCCTCCCTGCGGTCGAGTGGCGTTCGAAAGACATGCATAAAATGGGTGTGCCTTAGCTGAAGGTTGGGTGTTGAGCTGGCACCTCGGCACCCATAACCAATCTACTGCCCATCATTAGCAGACCAGAGTTCTGCTGTGGTGACCCCTAACCGGGAAAAGCCAAAAGAATAACAACAACAACAACTGCAAGGAGAAAGCACATCCAAAACAGGGTAACTATCTAGTAAGAAATTGTGCATTTTGACCCACACATATTATGCTGATGAAAGAAATTCTAGCAGGATCATTTTTTGATGACCTTATTATATCTGCTGCATGGAAAAGTTATGGCAAAATAATGCAATCTGTTTAATGTTAGAACATCTCAAAAAACCTGACCACACAGCCGCTAGTAGCCACAGGCCTGTCTTGAACAGCACACACTTTCATTATGACAGATTTTGTTAGAGTCATCTAGTCTCCTGGTGAGCATTTAATAGTTCCTATTTCACTTTCTTTAAGCCTAACAAAAAATTCAGTCGAGGTGATTTTTGCTGATGAAATGCACTCTCAAGGCTGATCATGTATGTATATAGAGCTGTCCATATAAATTCTCTGTTTAAACATGCTCACTGGCATAAACAAATTCCTTCCTAATTTTCAAACAGCAGATAAAATAATGCAGGCATTTGGAGCATGCATAAAAACTCCTTTCACTTAATGCTATACTGATGGCTAATTGTAATATTTTTTAATAAGGCATTGTACTTACATTTGCTTCTACTATCATTTAAGAGCTAGACATTGCTGACCTTCCCAAAAAAGCTTGATTGGCATGAGAAATTAACCTCATTCTGCTGATAGCTTTATGCTTGTATTGCCAGGATTTAACTTCTATTAGCATTTTACTTATTTTATTTTATTTTGCAAGTACACATTAGAATGGAAGAATGTTTTTGTTTTAGAATGACATGCAAGATTGTCTGCAAAATGAAATAAAATATGCAATTGAGTAACACTAAAATTAGCTGTTCTTCTGGTAATCACTTGTTAGACATTTAATCTAAGTTAATTGTCAGATAAGTGAGCTAGTTCATAAGTAACACTGTTTAACCAGATGTCAGTTGTTTGGTAATGAGTTGGTTCTGCAAAGAGCGCAAGTCTGAGATCCAACCAATGAATGCAAGTTCACAGACACACTTTCAGTAAATTTGCTGTTAGGGCAAATCCCCTATGCCCACTTCATATAAAGGGATCCTAATGTGTCTTTTACTAATACTATCACCTTTGAATTGCCCATAGTTATCCAGTCCTCAAAAAGGCAGCCCATGGAGAAATAGCCATGTCCCTTTTAGCCACGACCTGAGCTATAAACAGAAGGGTAACTACTGTGTGTTTTGTAGCAAGCTAACAGGTCCTAAGTAAGTAATGCTGTTTATTTTGGTGTATGAACCACGGTGCTCCTGCACGCTGTTCCATAGCACCTTGGTGGTCTTACACAGATGAATTCAGCCTTCACTTGCAGTTTAACTACACTACAAGGTATCTGTTACAGTATGACTGATTTTTCATGCATTTAAAAATTGAAAGAACTGGAGTGCCTTTGGTGGGAGTGATGCATATGTGGGTGTGGCTCAAATAGGAGTGTTCCTTAAGTACAGTGTGGGTGGGAAAAACAAGTAAAACACAAACCAGGATAAAGTATCCTCTCAAAAAACAAATAAGTCCAAACAGCATATAAAGAGGATACACCACGACAATCGAAGCCAACCAAATAAACTCCAAAAAGATTCCAAAAGCGATATTTATTGAGACAAGTAAAAACAGTGATCGCTTTCACGTCCTCAGGACGCTTCATCAGACTTAACTATATATTTCCATTAGACATTCTTATAAAGTATTACAAAGACTCCTATTGGATAGCTGCTATAGAGACTTAATAATAAAAGGCTGATTCATTGGTACATATGAAGGAAAAAAATGACACTTCACATTCAACAACTACTAAAAATATTGAAATAAACAGGCATAAAAATGTCTGTGTATAAGAAAATATGTAAAAAGGCACATAAAATATATATACACACAAAAAATATTTTATATAGTCATACAATAATATATCTAAGGGTGTAGCTTACATCAATGTTTAAAAGGTTTGTCTATTAAAAATGGTCTCAAAGTAACTTTGTCATTGAGACCATGACCCCTGTCTGCTGCAAACTTAATTATCCACTTTACTTCCTTCTTTTCTGTATTGTTTCGCATACACCCTAATCTTTCTGTACTATAAATATGTTCCAAAACTAAAAAGTTAAAAGTGTGTGTGTTATCCCTCTGTAGCACATGATTTGCCAAGGCGTTAGTTTCATTCTCCTTATTAATGGCATAAATGTGTTCCCTAGTGTGGGTGGGGCTTAAGGGGCACCATAGCAGTACTTCACCTAAGGTGTCGTTTCAGCTAAGGCCGGCCCTGCCTGGGTCAATAAGCTACTGGCTGGATGGTGTCTAGTTGCCCAGCCTGGGTTACCTGGGATGTCTAATTGCCCATCCTGGGTTACCTGGGATAGCTCTATTGAGTGAAAACTGGATGTAAAACCAACCTGCCAAACATAAACTGAAAATTGCTATGCTTAATGTATGTTCACTGACAGGACACAGCTTGTAAGTGGATGACATGATGATACAGAGGATGCTGAACATCATATGTAGAAGGGCTGTGCAGCAAAGCCACTTGACTTGGGATCCAGAGTCTACTACTCAGGTGGAGAGCAGGCTAGAAATAGTGCAGGAATTGTGTTGAGAGAGAGGCTTCAGAAGGCAATAAGGGATAACATCAGAATTAATGACAGACTCATGGCAGTCAGACTCCAGTGTAATGATAGGTCAGTATTCATAATCTCAGCCTATGCCCAGGCACTGTACTAACTTCTGAAAAGTGACTCAGTAAGGGACACAAATAAACTATATCATGTTGCAAGGCAAAGACAGAAAGATAAAGAAGATAGTCAGATGCCCTTCATAAGGGATGCCAGCAGCGACAACCTGCTCAACAGTTCACAGGACATCAAAGGCAAATGGAGGGAGTATTTCCAGCAGCTTCTGAATGAAGAAACTCCCACAGAAGCTGTACTGCCCCAGAAACAGCCTATGGTGAGAGAAAAAGAAGAGCCCACCCTAGAAGAAGTAAGAACAGTACTAAGAAAAATGAAGTCAGGGAAAGCAGCAGGCTCAGATGAGGTCACAGCAGATATGATAAAGATGCTGGGTGAGATAGGGAAGAAATGGCTCCTGAGGGTACTAATAGCAGGGTGGAGAGAAAGGTGTATCCCAGATGACTGGAGAATAAGCACACTCATGCCAGTGTACAAGAACAAAGGGGACATCCACAACTGTGGGCAGTACAGAGGCATCAAACTCCTATCACATTGCATGGAAGTTCTGGAGGGGTGGCTGATAAATGGATATGCAAAGTAGTAGAATGTAAGATGGGAGATGAGGAGTTTGGATTCAGATCAGGATGCAGCACAACTGATCTGATGTTTGTATTGAGACAGATACTTGAGAAGAAGCTACAGATGAGGACAGATTCCACCTGGGCATTGTTAGACATAGAGAAAGCATATGACAAGGTCCCAAGAAAGCTGATCTGGGCAGTACTGCAGTGGTTTGAAGTCCCAGAAACATTGGTAGAATTAGTGCAGGCTATGTGTACAAGGACCCAATGACTCAAGTACGAACAGTGTTCGGCCTCACAGAGGGGTTCCCAGTGGGAGTGGGTGTGCATCAGGGTTCAGTTCTGAGCCCACTGCTGTTCATACTGGTGATGGGCTACATTAGCAAACAGATTGGAGGGGAGGGATCAGCAAAGCTGCTGTATGCAGATGATGTGGCAGTGCAGGCAGACTCTGAGCTGAATCCTCAGCAAAGGATAGGAGAATGGAATGCAAATCTGGAGGCACATGGGATGAAACTAAGCACAGATAAGACAGTGGTAATGGCAGCAAATTGGGGAAATCAGAAGAAGCTGAGAATAGAGATATAAGGGAAGATAGTGGAACAGGTAAACAGCTTCAAGATTTGGGAGGGGTAGTTGAGAAGAAGGGTAGTCTGAATGAAGAGGTCAAAGCTAGAATAAGAAGGACCAAAGCCCATACCTCTCAACCTCTTAGAGTAAGAAATCTGGGCATAGCCATAAACAATGGGGAACAAAGCCCCAAAAATAAGGACAATTTTTAAATATTGTTCTTACAAATTTAAAAAGTTGATAGAGTAACAGGTTTTGGATTAACACAATTTTTCTGAAGGGTATGAAGTCTGAAGCTCAAATCTCTGTCATTACTTTCAGACTTCTGTCCTCAATGATTTGCCAGAAAACCTCTATTTTATGAGAAATAGACCAAAAATATGAGGCAAACATCTGGACATTCTGTGAAAATCTGTACGGTTCTGAGGTATGTGCAGCCAACTGGCATGGAGTATCAGGTGTAGTCTATGACAGAAGAATGTCAAAGAAGCTAAAAAGCAAGGAGACAGTGGTGTGACCAGTACTACTGTATGGTACAGAAAAACTGGGCAGTAAAAGCAGAACAGCTGAAGAAGCTAGAGGTGATGGAAATGAAGTGCCTAAGAAAGGTGGTAGGATGCACACTGTGGGACAGGTGAAGAAATGAGGACATAAGAGCAGAAGCCAAAGTAGCTCCAATTGCAAAAAAAGATCAAAGAGAACAGTTTACGGTGGTTTGGGCAAATGTGTAGAAAAGCAGAAGACATTCTGGTGAGGAAGATTTGGAGCAGACAAGAAGAAGTTAAGAGGAAGCAAGGATGTCCAGCAAAGAGGTGGATGGATTGTGTGAAAGAGGATCTGTGACAGTCAGGCATGAGTGTTGAAGAAGGCAGGAGTGTGGCACTGAATCGAGAGAGATGGTGGCAGTTAACATGATACCCTGATCCCATGTAGAAAAATGGGAAAAAAGGGGCTGATGATGATGATGATGATTGTAGAAGAGGGGGCAGTCAGAGGAATTGTTATTGCAATACTTGACTTGGACTTGAGTGCAAGGTAAGGATATTCAGTTGGTTATGGTGGACCTGGCAGTGATTAGTATTTTTATGTGGGTGGCAGGATTGTAGGATTTTACAGAATCCTGGATAGTAACTTGAATGTTCAAGGGATGGGGTAGAGTTTCCAGTGTGAGGATGGACAAACGATGGCCAATGACAAGAAAAGTTTTGAAGGTTTTGTTGCAGGGTTTAGCTTTGGTGATGGTTACTCATTGCATTATAATTTGTGGATCACGATGCCCTTTGGGATGTATGCTGGAGAGTTTAGGGTCTCAGAGTTGTTATGGTCATTGGTATGGTCATTGGTATGGTAGGATGGTAGGATGTGACAGCATTTTCAGCATCAGTTTAGATTTAGGATGGCTCTTATGGGGATTAAGCTCGCAGATAGTTTCGTAAAGGACAGTAAGGACTGTTTTTGTCTGGTTGGCCGGGCTAGGAGGTTACTGTGGATGCATGCTGGGAATCTGCAAGGTTTTAATTTTCAGTCAAGATAGGGTAAGAGTATGATGGGTATTCAGTTTGTTAATGTGATGAGGAGGGATTTTCAGTGTATTGGTTTTTCAAGAGAGATTTTTCTACTCATTCCTTTCGAAGGGGTAGAGCTTCTGATTTAGCAAGAGAAGGTAAGTCAGTTGAGGTTATT
>NC_056734.1:608004006-608121506 GCF_019279795.1 Protopterus annectens | reverse complement strand
AATGTCCACATTTTGTGCTATGGGCACACATCTCATCTCCAGAACCACTGGCTATGTAGTTTTGCAGATACACATAACATAACACAGTTTGCAAAACAGTAATGCCAAGATTGCTACAACAGATATATATTTTTTAAAACCTTATTGGCATTGGCATCAACCTCATTTTTAATATTATATACATGGGATCATCAGTGACTATTACCTAGTGAAAATGTTCACCCCTCTGGATGGATGCAGACTTTAAATGTAACAAGATTATAGACTGCCAGCTAGGAGGATAAACTGAAATGATGGAGTATGGTAATCTCCCAACTGTTTGCAGAGGTGGCAATTTCAAAAATGTCCTACTCATGTGATTGTAGGTGTCATAGCTTATTTTTCCTCAGAGTAGCTTTCACCGTACTTCCTTTTGTAATAAAGTGTTATTGGGAAATGACCATCAAATTTGCTTCTTTGAATGAAACTCTAGCTTATGTACGGCAACCATTTTTACTTAACATCCATAGTTTTCTAAGGAATACATTGAAAATTACTAAAGAACTCTTTCTGTCAATCTGGCCTTATGGTATGGTGGGATAAAACCCTTAGTACAGCCAAAGATTAATTGTGTTTGACTATTAGCATGTGTGTTGCAGTGATGACATTGGGGGGAGGATTGGAAAGAGGGGGCAACTCTGGCTCGCCCATGGTGGGCTGCTAAGGCCCACAACAATACCAGCATTAAGAGTTGGGTGAGCTCCATACTACAAGTGAAATTCCACATGGTCTGGAGGTTATACATACATGGAAGTGCGCATGCACTCCTATTGGCAGCAGTTACGGAGTTTGCAGTACTGCTGTAGGGTGAGAAGGGGGTTAGGTCACTAGCAGCAGCATTATGATGTTGCACCAGTATCCTTGACCTCCCCATTGCACTGGTTTTGAGTTGTGTTGAGCCTGGGGAAGGCTAAGGCAGGTCTAATACACCTGGCAAACAAGGAGATGAGCTGGAGGTAACTGAGGGTCAACAAACAAAAAGGGAGCTCCTTCTAAAATGTTGATTGGTTACTCATGTAGCACATCTGTCAGAAGAAATGCCTGGTAAATTCTGAATTGAAAAGCAGACTTATAGCAGTTGTAACTGTTAACAGCTCTGTACCAGTCTCAAAGTAGCTGAACATACAGTGAAATGTAAATAAAGTCATTATGGAACTTTAGACATAATAAAGTTTAACAAATGATAATATACTATAGCTGAAAAAGGACACATTTCTGACAACTGATGAAGATGTAAATTCATTATTTTTGATGCAGTTCATGGAATGTGAAACCCCTCTTCCCCTTGGATACTATAGCTTCACTCCCACATTACAAAATAGTTTCACCATAAGGCAAGATGCTATGCTGGGTTGCAGTCATTCTCTGAATGCTTGCAGCCTTAATAATGTGCCTTGCCCAAAGCACAAACTGTTTTGGAAACTGGTAGACTGAGTTAATCAAGTGAAAGATAATTAACTTAGCTAGGCTGCATGGAGGTTTTGTTCCCTATAGAAGTGCAAGCAGCCTTTAATTTCTACTGGTTTTCATCTGCATGCAGAAATTTGAAAGAATGCCTTTTACATTAGTGATACTAAATTTACAACTCCATTTTCTAAAATAATCCCACAAAACTGAAAGGAGCCAGTAGAAGGTGAGCTTAACTGGCTGTCGGTCTAATACAGCAAACACGGATATGGGCAGATAGGATATTCAGGCTTGTATAATGTAGCAAATTGCAGTGGCAAAAGAAACTAATGATATTATATCAGGTTTTTCAGAAAAGACATATATTTTAATGCTCATATATTATTTCGCTATTATCACTCTATTTTGGAAGACTTTCATACTTTAATTTTATTTGATGAAAAAGACAATCAAACAGAGATGAGCAGACCTTTGGAAAACAGCCTGAATGTAAATGTCTTGACTTTTTTTAAGACTCCATTTCATCCTTGGATCTATGCAAAATAAATGAATTTATCATCAGCAAAGTCTACTGTAAAGAACAAGAATATGTCATCTATGGAAATAAGAAAAGCAGTCAGAAGAGAAACTAATTATCGTAATGCATCTCAAAGAGTTTTCTAAATGATTAAAACTGAAAAATAAATCCTCATGGAAAGTTTTAGGACTCCAGAAATAACTAATTTTCCATACTAGAAGAAAAGATAGTCTTACTATGACTTATGTTTTACATCAACTCCAGCTTTCTGCATGCATAAATTTAGTCTACAGGATAAATGCCGAATATGATAAAATATGACAATACATTAATAATAATAATAAAACATCTAAATCTCTTAGTGCAAAAAAATTTAGAGAAAGCAAAAATTAATGGGAAGACAAAGGGCCAAAACCAGGGACAGATTTTAAATATTGCCCTTATAAATTTAATAAGTTACTATAATGATGTGATTTATATTTATGTGCATTTTTGGAAGGATATGAAGTGTGCAGCTTAAATGTCTGTCATTATTTACTGTCATCAATTCCCAATGATTTTCTAGATAGAAATATACACATTTGATAAGGAACGGATCAAAAATACAAGGCAAAATTGCAGCTTTCTGAGAAAATGTGGACAGTTGAAAGATGTGACAATACTTAAGTATAGCTTAACAACCATGGTTGAAATGTTTGACCATTTAGACAGAAAACAAGTAAAGCTGGACTTCATAATTAATACTACAAATCTCAAGTTAAGGAAAGAGAGAACTGTAACAAAAATATTACTCCTGTGGATAAAATGGATCATAAATTACTTATTAAAAAGAATTAAAATGATCTTCTGTAACTCAATTACTAAGTTTTTGCAAACATCAACAGCAATAAAATAATTCCTCACTTTAAATTGCACAGAAACACAAATATGCAAATTATTTAATAATGCGTCCTCAAAGATTAATGAGCTTTCTACAATAACTAAAAGAAAATACCATAAATGTATGTAAAATGGCAGGCCACCAAATCAGTCCAACTATGAAAAAGAGTGATAATTAAAACATACATAACCTTTCTCTATGTCTCTTAATGATAGCATTCTCAGAGTACATCATATGCAATTCATTTCAAGCTTACACACATAGCAGAAACAAGCAGCACACACACAAGAGAGAAAGAAGAAACAATGTAGTGAGCAATCATGCTCAAACGTAAGAAAAATGAGCAAGACGGTAGGAAACAGCTAAATAGAAATTTGTGTAAATACTCCCATGCTGTGTATCACACACAGAGAATTTCTACAGGCCTGATACATTTTCTAAATCTGATTATTTCCCTGAGGCTATTATTATCAATGGTCTAAACTCTAAACTGAAGAACAACTACCAAGAGAAATCATAGAAATTTAGAAAGAGAATAGTTTTGAGCCAAGTGTTAAATTTTAGTTTGTTTTACGTTAAAAAAGTACGCTGAGTAAAAACAAACACAAAAACACCAAATACACATCTGAAACATCAGTAAGCACGTCCCTAATATCTCTGTAGCCAGTTTTGTAGAAATGAGCATTCTGGGATAATGTAGCAACTGACAACCACATTATTCTTAAGCAAACTGATCCATTGTGTGAGAGATGTAGTTATATGACATCTCTGGAAGCAAGGCACTCACATACAGTCACTATTAATACCAAACAGGTTGTCAGAAACCCACAATACCACACTATAACCACATACACAGCACAGACTACACGCACAGACCCACAAATGCTGAGAATCTTAAGTACAATCTACGTAATCTTCAATGGCCTTCCAGATACAGTCATAGCAACAAGTGTCCTTAGCAACCTCAAAAGACTCTCAATTCACTCAGCACCCATCATGAAATATATACCAGGAGCACACAATGTCTCAGTTTTAAAGCCAACAAGGTAAACCTCTACGTAATCAAAATTCTGAGACATAGGAGACTCCATTGTGCAGTATCCTGATGCAACGCTAACCAAGCTGGACACAGAGAAGGTCAAAGTCAGCTGCCTACCAAGAGCTAGGATTCTCCACATAACACATGCATGCAAGTCCTTGTACCACAAGTACATGCATGACTCAGTCATGATACATGTTGAAGTAAACCTAAGGCATACCTCCCATGTCTATAAGAAGAGAGACACTATGGAACTCTCTGAATATGTGTCTGAAGCAGCTATGAACCCAGCCCTGGGCATCATTTTACCTTCACCTGGAATGATGCCAGAATATGAACAAAACTGCTTGACTTAGCCTTTGGTGTCATTTCAAGGAGGTAGAAATATATATTTGTTTTGGACAACATGGGTAACACTCCTATCTGCTTTGTAAGAGATGTCCTGTGCCTATCCTCACAAGGCTATCATTAATTATCCTACACTATATCAATATATGATTTATCATGTAAACCTGATTCAAGAATATTAAGAGCACCCCATTGGTGTAAGGATTCAACATCTATGACGCATTCAGATCCACGCCACAAAATGTAGAAACTAAAGGTGGTGGTGGTGTCTCTGTAGTCATAAAACAAAATAATACCTCCTGACTCATTAGACAGGATAATAACCTGGAACTCCTCTGTGCCAAACTTCCCATTCACAAAACCCCATATCTCATTGTAGGCAACTACAGGACTCCCACTTTGACCCCCATTGGCCCATGAACCCTATCTGTCTAATATGGAAGTCCTAAACATTCTGCCAAACAAAATGTTTCCTTAGGCATTGTCAACTATCCCTCCATTACCTGGAAAATGTAAGCATCCCCAAACATGTATGTCCAGGGATTTCTGTACTTCATAAATAAAAACTAAATGGAGCAGCTAGTCTGCACTTGAATGAGGAGTGACAAAATCTTGGACTTGTTTCTTATCAGTATGGGAAAGCTCTGCGCCACCTCAGTTGTAAAATTCTTCCTAGTCAAATCAGACCACAAATCCATTGCATTTAATATACGACTATAGCCAGTACCATTCCCTGATAAGTTATTATTCAGAGATCCTTACAAAGCAAATTTAATAAAGTTGAGTGATAACCAGGCAAAATTCAGCTGCATTTCATATGTTAAAACTACTGAAGGAACGTAATAAATATGCACTATTTTAAGGTAATGTGCATGCAAAAACAGAGAGAAAGGGTGAATTTAAAGAGACTCATACCACAGAAAACTCATTTATACTGAGGGTTGAAGACAGTCATCCATGGTTACTGGATGTATCAACCCGAGCCATTTTATTTTCATAAAAAAATGTCTTACTACATCAGGGATCATCGAAAGAAGTAGGCTTGTACAAGCCAAAGTTACACTGTTTAATATGATTCTTTTAATATATTAGTTGGATAACTGATATTCCCATTTTTAACTAGCAGTGCAACATCTAAATGTAATATTTTTAACACTTCCCATAAAATCACTTGCAAAGGACTACTTCAGGAAATAGAAAGATGTCCCAACCATTGTATTCCACTAGTTATAATAATAAAACTTTGCATGTTACTCTTCCGGCAATCACACATACAAGAACTAAGGAGCTGACTAACAAGAATGAGGAAGAGATGGCGGTACCTTTGTGTATAGCTAGAATCGAGGAAGAGATGGTGGTACCTTTGTGTATAGCTGGAATGCAGACCACTAACCTTTCAGACAGCCTTGCAAGTAATGCTGGTGTACAACAGGCAGACAAAGGACAATTTCATCCAATCTTGGAGGATCATAAAACTCAGTTCAAATTACTGAAACTGACACTGGAGATGATGCATCTTGTACGTGAAGCAGGTAAGTGAATGCAGAGAGCAGACACAAGCCAAGTGGAGACAGAGAGTCTACCAGCATGAGCAAGAGATGATCATCTTTCTCCATGGGCAAGTTAGTTATGAATGAAACCAAACCCCAAAGGCCATTTCAGTGCAAAACATTTTCCTTAGTATAAAGAGGGGGATGATTTTGATTATTTTTATAGGCATTGAAAAGATGCAATATTTTTAACGTCTTTGCTCATAGGGAAAGCAACATGCACTTCCAAATGTAGTAATGTTGATTGTTTAAATTATGTTAAAATTAAAGACTGCCATGATGCCAGGGCACTTCTATGGGCTAGGCTTGTAAAGGCTCCAGGGCCATTAGCCTAGTACACACCTATGAACCTATGAATGATTTACTTGCATTGTTTATTCTGAAATATACGGGAAAGGGTCAAATTGCATAAAAGAAGGGCAGATAATAGACTGAATAAACATCTCTCAGAAAGCACTTATTTCGGGTGCATAGATGTAAGGTCACCTCATTTGAAATGCTTGCAGATCTTATGATGATGGAACAGGACATTAGTGCTCCACCTGTGGACATGAGAATTTGGTTGGCAGACTGTGAATGTAACACTGCTGAGGAGCTGGGTAGAAAGGGGGGTCTGTATCTAGCTAGCAGTTTGCCACTGTATAGAATGGGTACCTAGCAATACACGTGGTTATAAAAGAACCTATGTGAGACAGCCTAAGCCATCTCAATGGGTTCCACCAAAAAAGGGGAAGCCATGGCTTTTGGTGCACATGCAGGTTTTGGAGTTACACGTTATTTGTGCATTCAGAAGGGCAAGCATGGTCTCACTATCCACTAAGGCAGGGTGGGGAACAAAGGTCTCAGAAGCAAAACGTAGAATGATCACTGTAACAAGAGCTGGACCAAAATACCACACTAGTTTGCATCTTATCCAAGTACAAGAGAAAGAAATCATTGTCAAGAAGGACATAACTTCAGACATAACCATTGTTAAGCCTGCAGAGGTCAAACAGGAACAATGCTAACCTGGGTAGTCCACGTCAGTTAGGATCTTGTAAAGAACACTTTATCAGGTAACTTTGTGCCAGATTTTATCAGTGCTGGGAAGGGGGGGGGTGGTAAGTGACCAAGTAGATGGCCATGTCTGAGGATATCCCTGTAAACGTATTAATAGAGAATGACTTTGACAGTGCAGTACCATGTGTGCATGCAACTGCATGCAGCCAGGTATAGAGGAAGACATGTGGTGACCCAGTGAGGGCCCAAACATTCAAATGATGCTAGTGACTTCACTACTTCAGAGGGGAGGCTGCTCAGTATCAGCAAGCTGAGAATTGACCCACTTTAGGAGAAAGGTAGTGGGCTTCTCTTGGACGGGGATACTTTAAGGGCAGTGGTAATTAATAGTAGTCAGCCAGACATTGAAACACCACTATACTTACTTTGAAAGGAGAGCTGTGAAGGGTTGCCATGAAGGTGGTAATGCAGGCTTAGCTCTTAGAATCTACTTTACATAACTTGAAGAAGATTACCAGGATGCTCCGAATAGACAGATGAAGTGCATCCATGTTCTGGGACAAGGTTTTGTTATACACAGAATCAACCCATGATAGTGGGTTAGAAAGAAAAAAGAAGCAATACACCTACTAGAGCCTAGGGTCTCCTGACAGACACTTCTGTCCATAGTCCAAAATATTAATTTTGCATGCCATACAAGCGCAAAGCATAGTAAAATGTGAGTTATGTAAATTTTTATTGGCCAAGTATTGTGGACAGTTTGAGACTTCTTATTATCTCAAGCTCCACAGGTAATAAATATATCCTGGTGGTGATATCTTATGTACTAGATATCCAGAGGTGGTGGCTCTGTCCTCCATTAAAGCAGAGAAGGTGGAAAAATGCTCTACTAAATATTTTCAGCAGGATAGATTTTCCTAGGGAAATGCTGACAGATAAAGGTGTTAACTTCATGCCAGATCTGCTAGCCTGTTTGTGTACATTTTATGGAGTGAAGCAGTTCAAGACTATCCCTTACCATCCACATGTGATTATGATCCCTTCTAAGATGTGTGATATGCAGTGATGTCTATATATCTGCACTCCTGCTTATAGAATGCGCTGAAGTGAGACTGTTCTAGTCTCTTCCAAAGGACAGGCAGTGATTCTCTCAATACAGGAGAGCAGGTTGTCATCCAATTTATCCAAGTTATCACTACCTGCATCAAGAGTCCTTTCCCAACTTCAGGTCACTGGAAGCACAGACACACATCTTGTTTTTGTACTATGGGTATATGATAAATTATTAGCTGTTTAAACAGTGAAAAACTAACCAAGTGGGCATTCGATGCCCTACCCCTTCTAACTCCTATAATGAAGGTTATCAAGTTAATGCTTATCCCTAGAAATTCTTACTCATTTCAACTGTTTGGCTTGCTTAGCAACTGATGATAGACCAGAAAGCCTCCTTGTACTGTTGTGAAGACCTGAAAAACTTGATCACAAGAATTACATCCTTTAACAGTCATCAGCTGTTCTCTCATCGTAATCCAAGATCTCTTCTCAGTTTTCTTTTCCATTGATGCTCTTGTAGCTGATCTGCATAAAATTCACCTACAGGGCCAGTTCACCTTGGCAGAGTATCAGGTCAAAATTAGTCATGTCCCAGCTATTACATTTCCTGAGTATTTAGACTGGCAGAGTCTTGTGCACTCATTGCTGATTTACCCTTCTTTAGGGAGGTACTAATGACCTCCATTTGCATACCTCTTTTTTTAAGACATTCTGTCCACTGATGCTTGCCATCCATCACAGAAAGAAGGTATGTTAGTGCAAGCTGAGCAGGCCTAAAATAAAAGTTAACTTCCAAGAGACTTTAATCTCCTACTGTTGTTGTCACTTCCATTTCACTTTAATTAAATTACTGCTTTTTTATTATTCCAAATAAAATACAAAAATACATTCTTAAGACTGAGGAAAAATGTCTTAAAAGGTTTCTTTTGAATAGCTTTGGAAAAAAACAGAGAACTAGAAGCAAAATATGCATATGCATCGATTGTAATTTTGTAGTAACTCTGACAAGAGATTCCTCCTGTTTGCATGGTATGCCATAGTCTGCATGCACCCAAAATACATATTAATTCTGTTTTGTCCCAGCCTCACTCATAGGGCAGAGGAATAATTCCCTGACGACAGCCCAAGCAATCTAATTCCCATTACAGTTTGTGGTGCTTAACAGCAATGTACAGATGGGGGGATGACTATCGTGGGGGGTAGGAGCATGTTAGGGTAGAGCACAGTTCAGGGAGGGCACTGGATATTGGGTGGGAGCATAGAGAAGTTGATACTGCCACACTGGACCAATGCAGGGAGTATGCTCAGAGCTGCTCCTAGAGCCTGTGCAGCCCAACAGTAACATAAACATGTTAATGAAGGACACCTAAAGACATAGAAAAACCCTGAAGGCCTCAATATATAGTGGCATCTTTCTCAGCCTCATTCCAGTCTGAGCACCTTGCATTTTGCATCCCACAGAACTTGCCCATGGGGAGTGGTACAACCTATGAGTTTAGGCTGTCCCATTAGGAGACTATCCCAGTGGGAGAGGCACTTGGGTCACCAGGGATAATGGAAATAAGAAGAAGAATAAAAAGATTTACCACAGAGGAAGTCTGACGTCAGCAGCCGAAGCAAACAAAATCATCTATTGTTTCTTGTATTGTACAAGCTGACGTTACTCTCAAATTCCTCAGAGAGGTATCGTCCCACAAATATGAGAACTGTCCCTTAAGTATTGGTGCTAGAACCAAATTCAGTGCCTTTGCTTTAGCTTTGGAATAAACAAATTATCCAAACACATCTCCATAGTAACCCGGTATATCAGATAACTCCTGTAGATCTTTCTAAGTGTTAGTGAGATATAAGAAAACACTGTATATATAACGCAACAAATTAAAATAATAAAGCAAAAAAAAAAAAAAAAAACACAAATGGCAACTAGCAAAACTTTATTCAACTGGTCTAGTGCCTCAGCAATAAAAAGCTTTCAAAGGACTCATACATTCAAAAAAAAACACAAGTTCTTTAAATAATAATAAAAAATAAGTAATTCAAATTAATAGCCAATATCAGTATCTGCAGCAAAAATATCTTAATTTTGCTTAAGATTGGCTTGGGCAGTGGTGGTAAGTAAAGGCTTGCAGTTCAGATTTATATATGAAACTAGATATTCATCACTATAGCACATCTCTCCTTCCTCATCTTTTATTCCCTACTTCAGATGGATAACCAGAATGAATCACCAGGGCAAACATCCTGCCCTAACCACCTGAAGAGTGAAATGCTCCCTATCTATAATCATATTTAGGGAGCTTCTTGTGCTCATCCCCTTAGAAATGAGCTCACCAAAGGTACATGGTATGGTGGTCAGCCATGTGTAATATAAGTGAGTTCACCCATCACTTCTTTATATTATCAGCATCTTCAGCTTTAGTTTCTGTTTCCCGTGTCTTTTTCTGATACTGCATAATCTGAAATACTTATCTCGTTCCAAATGCATAACAATTATGATAACAATTTTTCTTTATCTTATTTCTTAAGCATCAAAATCCAGAACAAATGCAAAGACAACAAGAATAATCAAACCCAATCTTCCTTTTTTCTACCTATATATATCCCACAAATTATAATTTGATTTTACCCACCACAAAATTACATACTTATACCTTCTTCTTAAAAAGATAGCATAACAATTTCCATAACTTAACACTGCCTTGTATTTTGGTACTAATTCTTCCCACTGTTTTCTTATTTGTTGTGTTTCAAGTCTCTTTCTTAACACTGATTCCTTCATTGCAATCTAAATACGTGTCACTTTTATGACTTCCCAAAAACCTTTACATTTTTAATTGTTAATACTTAAACTTCCATATTTCATCTACACTTCCATCTTTATAACCTGCATGTGATATTACAAAAGGTATGCTAACATTCCCTTTACACAATGATCCTCACTCCGTTTTTTTCTATAACATTTCCTGACACTGCATGTGTACCTCTAGAAAATGTCATACTCTGCTCACAACTTACTGATTATATTAGTTAGCCATCCATTTACTAAAACTCTGACACTGCTTTTAATACATATAGACTAATAACTGTTTTCTCACATACCCCAATGCCCACATACAATATTACATTACTGATCATGCTTTATATATTCAAATTATTTATTCACATAACACACAATATTCCTAGCACAATCTTTTTTTCACATACAATGCCATGAATTACAGCCTTTACCATAGTAAATATTACTTTTACCCGCTACTGCTTTATTCAAAAAAAATCCTTCTATCCATACTAAAGTAATACTGTTTTCAAAATATTTGCAGCATAATTTTCATTATAATTTTATACTCTTTCTTATTTAATGTGATAGGTCTCCAGTTTGACAAATCTGCCTTATCTTATTTTTACCTTGCCAACTGAGCTACAGAATCTGTCTTATCTCCCTTTTTCCATATCAGCTGAACCACACATCTATAATATACTTTACTTATTATTCCTTCCAAAAAAGGCAAAAAGATATTTTCTTGCAAAATATTGTTCTGCCTAAATAATATTCTTTTATTAGTTATTTTATTTTCTTTAAAAGTTACATTTTTACTTAAATGCTCCACGTCATTAGTCTATCATTTCATCAAATTCTTTCAATAGCTTTATTGCTTATTCTTTTCCTTCAAGCCTATTCTTTTCACATTCAAGTATTCTGTCACAAAAGGAGATACTGCCAGCCCAGCAATCTGGAATTTTGTAAATAATTATATGTCATTTGTGAATATCAGCACAATTCATACAAGATGTGTGTGTTACAAATGTATTAGAACTGTATGTCATGTGTATATCAAACTGCTTGAAGGTATTTGCCAAGTGCTTGAAATGTAACCACAGCATCGTGCCCTACTGTAATAGAACAGAAATGTACATGCACTATTGTAACTGTTTAGACGTATGCATATATATATATATATATATATATATATATATATATAAATATATTTATATATATATATATATATATATATATATATATATATATATATATATATTTTAACAATGGAAACTGGAATACAGGAGGTTAACTTCAGAAAAAGAGTTGAAATTAAATGTCTTTATGGGCAGGCCATAAAAAGATGTTCCTCCGGATTCACAACTCCTCCGTGTAAGACTTAATAAGTCTTACTCGGAGGCTGCAGTTGAACGGTATGATGTCAACATGCCATGAATATGCATGAGGGCACGCTGACTCAACCATAGGTCTTACACGGACTGTGTAAGAAAGCAGGGGGCATGTCCGACTGCCGAGCAGTCTAAATGTCCACACCCCTGCAAGTGTTTAAAATAAAAGCAAATAAACAAGAGCGAGTGCGCTCAAATGTCCCTGCACCCAACACCTCACTGTCTGATATTGTAAATCCCCATCACAGTTCTAAAATGTATAACATTAATTTTTTTTTAAATTCCCAAAATAGCTGCCCGTATTTGCTCGTGTGTGCACGGGTGTGCCCATTGCTTAGCTACAGTTAGCAATTCTGACATGGAAGAGCATAAGAAAGAATGTTTATGCAAATCACACCAAATAGTAAGAGCGTAATGGTAGAGCGTTCGTACAAAGAAGAGGCATTCATGGTTTGAGTCCCACCACTCCCTTTCACGTTTATTTTTTAAATCAGTATATGGAATAATACCTAACAAATATGTTTAAACATAACTAAAAAGCAGTGAAATGGCCAATGTATCAGTGAACAAAATAAATATTTTAAAGGATCCCAATATAAAATTGCCTGCAGTTAAGCAGCGCTTCACCAGTGCAATAGAGTTGCCCATAATTTAATAGCGCTTTACCCAGTGCAATAGAGTTGCCCATAGTTCAATAGTGCTTTACCCAGTGCAATAGAGTTGCCCATAGTTTAATAGCGCTTTATCCAGCGCAATGTGTTTGCGCGGACGTGCACGACGCACCAACCAGGGCACCATAGGGCACTGAAGAGCAACGTAGAGCAAAGTTGCTTAAATACAGCCACACCCCCTAGCCTGTCTGGACAGTATGAAAATAAAATGAATGACAAGGTTCAAACCCAGGACTCTGTGCATCAGAAACAAAGTACAGAACCACTAAGCCATGACAACATAAGGGAAACAGTCACTGTTAACATTCATAGACTTACTAATGGTAGTTTAACCATTACTAAGCAGGTCTGCAGTCAGCCGAGAATTTTACAAAATAGCCAATCACAATAAAGTGCGGGAAATGTGGCATATTTAAGCCCCACAGGCGGGAATATATGCCATAACTGATTGTAGCTCACATCTGCAGTTAGAATGTCTGGTGTCAGAGAGGGAACACTCTTCTGAGTGCAACGTTGGGGCATTGAGGAGTCGAAATACATGGTTTGGCTCCTTGTCCACCATCATGATTCAAGACTCCTGCAGGGCCAGTTCCAAGGGATGGAGTACAAGGCAGAGGCTTGGAACCGGTTAGCTTGTGACCTCAGTGCCACAGGCATTCTTCGGACTGGTGAGCAGGTCAGTCACCACCATGCAGACCTGAAGAGATGAAAGCAGGGTCGCCTGAACCAATGTATACAGGAGGCCCGTGGGATGCGGGATGCCCCACAACTGAGTATGTAGCCATGGAATGCAGTATGTAAGAATTGATAATGGAGTATGTATAATGGATAGGTATGTCTCAATATCCCTTCATTTACTTTACAGCTGCAGGTGACCGCGCTGCGAATCAGCAAGCCTATGCTGATAGGCTGCACCACCAGGCAGGTTAGTGATTATTCTGCATGTATTGTCATATAAAATATGGGAAAGAGCATGAAAGAAAGTGTTGTAGTCCAATAATACAGCCATAAAATTGCCTGAATAAGTCCTCTGCATGTACTGTCAGATAAAAACGTCAGAGAGGCAGAAAAAGAGTGTAGTAACCCATTAAGAAAGGTAACATATGTTTGGAATAAAATCTCTGCAGGCACTGTCATATAAAATAAGTGAGTGAGCCTGAAAAAAGAGTGTTCTAAGCTATTAATAAAGGTATAATATGTCTTGAACATGTCTGCCATATACACCGTTAAAACAAATAAAGGAGTGAGCCTGTGGAAAAGTGTGTAATGTCATTAATAAAGATCTAAAACCCGGAGCTTGTCTGTGTCACAGAGTTTGAAATGTTGTTGTACCCCTGCATTATACAAACAGTACTGTTTGAAAAGGTGCTGGCAACCCAGCGTTGTGCAGTCCCATATAAAGTGAGTGATGGATGTGCTAGTAGCTGTGAAACATATATACAGTCCACAACAGTCAGTTACTGGCTGGCATGAATAAATAAATCTGGCACATGTGTAACATGTTATTTTTCCCCAGAAATGTGAGTGTGTGTCAAGAAATGCAGGATTCTGTACAAATCGAAGTGAAAATGTCATGTGAAACCACCCCAGATATGTAGATAAAGAAATATAAATGCAATCAAGAAATATGTAGCAGTAACATCTGCATCCTGGACAGTTATTATGTCAGATATAGGTCAGGCATATATTGAACTAGCCAAACCCATTACACAACCTAATGTATGGTGGCAAGTGTAATAATACATGTAGGGGATATACACTTGCAGTCACTAGGAATGTAGTGTAGATGAAAAGGTCATTATAAGATGTTAACCAAGGTTTTTTCTACACCCTACTGTATGTGCATAAACCATGCAATTACACACCTCAGTGGGTATGTGTAATCTTAAATATTTGTTGGGACATATGTCCTATTGTTCTATAAATATTTGCATTCACGTTGATGCATGTTCCCTGTTTAAACACCACAATCATGGTGGCCTGTTGCTACCAAACATCCCTACATGCTGTTGGAATATCCACTGTGGTTCAATATATGCATGTGTTATGCTTGCTGTTCAACTGTTGTAACCTTGGTGTGTTGGGTTAATGGGAATATTACTGCATGCTGTTACAACTAATCTGGAATGCTGTTTTGCTTATGTTGTAATTAAACATACCTAATCACAGAACGTATGGGAAGGCTGGTCCCAGCGGACCCACCTGTCCCTCCTCAGCTGGCGAGTGCACCTGGCACCAGCAGGTCCGGTGCCCAGCCCGGGATCCCCTCCTCCATTGGTCCTGTGCCACCTTCGGGTGGAAGTGCTGCAGGGGATGGGGCTCATCCCCCTGTGCAAGCGTGGGCGGAGAAGGGCCACCTGTCACCCTTCCAAGGGTCCGGGGTGTGGTGCGTAGGGAGATCCAGTGTTCAGTCGCTGATCCCCTACGCCAGCTCGAGGCGAGAGTGGCACATCTCATGGGTGAGCCTGCCCATCCTACGCAGCCCCCAGCACAGCCACCCTCGGGGCTGTGAAGGTTCAGTGGTGACTGCCCATGGGTGGGGATCTCAGTTCCACTGTTACCATCTGTGGGCTCATGGGCTTGCGATTTCCAAACATCCGACCACTTCAATTGTGTTCACCCACTCCATGTGTCATACACTGCCCCTGTATGCCTCTTGTCTGTCTTGTCTGTTTACCTTCCCAACCTACCTCTCCGGACATACCTACTTCCTCTACCTCACTTCCCACTCTCACGTGAAAAAAAAAAAAAAAAAAAAAAAAGGGCAATCTGTACCCACAAAAAAATTACGCCCCATACATAGCTGCCCATTTCGCACACATGTCCATTGGACATGTAAGCTGATAATTAGAATTGGCAGTACAACATACTTTGCTGTTCTCACCCCTCTCCCAGGGGTGGATAGTTTCAAATTTTACTCCAAATTCATTGCATATGCACAGCTGTTGCTGTTAAAGAAATGGGCAGCTATGGACCTTCCCTACACCCGTCCTGCACATCCTGAGCTTGTTTACCTACTGTCTGTCCCTCTTTGTGCCCCCTTTTTCACCACTTTCCTATCTCCCCATTTTTTTTTCTTTAAAAGAAATTAGTGCGGGGCTTAGCGGGAGTAAGCACTTTTACGAGGTAGTAAGTGGGTTTAAACGAGTGTGTGCATGTGTGCGGTTAGCTAAGCATCGCTAAGCATCACGCAAACCCATGCAAACCCACTTACAACTGCTTAAAAGTGCCTTAGTCACTCTATGGCAGGGCCCTTGTTCTGCTGAACAGCAAAAGAAAAAGCCTCTGCCAGGCTCAAACCCCAGACCATTGATTTAATAAACTGCATGAATTATCACTAAGCCACAGCAGATATACAAATAGCTTGCTTCTCACATAAATATATCATGCATTACAATGAATGTAAATGGAAAATAGGAATGGTATAACACAAATCGTGTTCTGTGGGTCTTTACCAGTAGTTGTTGTGGAATTGCATGATATGACTGTGAAAGGAGAACCAGCCATCCTAGCAGGGAATAATGTTACAGTAGCACCTTACAAACACCACACAGTATCAGACCATGATAAATACTGGCAAAGGTGAATAGGGCAGGGGCCAGACTCCCCAACTGTAACTGATTTACAGGGATGTCCCTGATTTGTAAACCATTGTTAGCTGTGCCCCACTGAATCACTCTGAAAAGTACTAACTGTAGGCACACAAGTGTGGAATCACACGTAGTGCATAATGTCAATAGGTGAGAATAGACACTGCATGCACGTCAGAAAAGGTGTACTTATGCATTTGCTCTGATTCCCAAGAAAGTCTCAACTGCAATATATCGGTAATATATTGCAGGTGTATCTCACTTATATGTACCTTTCACTGAGGCCGTTCAAATATATACCTGAGAGTATGTGAGGCCTGGCAGGGGCAGGAACACACAGGCATATCAGCATTACTGCTGTTACACACTCTGCAAATAGCTTTGGAAGGAGTTCCACAAGCATGCCCTTATGTAGGAGTACAACACAGGAATATCACAGGATGTAGCCACATACTGCTGGTAAACAACTGTGACAATGCCAATGTGCCACTGCTGGAAAGACTGGTGTGGTGCACAGACAAAGTATACTAGGCTAACCTCTAGCTACCATCCAGATATCTCCACAGGTGTGAGCTACACAGACAGACTACTTGCTTTGATAGACTAACAGGTACACAGCAACCCTGTATGTTCAGCAAGATAAACCTCACATGATAATAAAAAATGCTCTTTGCAGTTCTGCACCCCTACCCAAAGGTACAACACAACTGTGTATTCAGGCAAAGGCCAGGGTGTAGGTAGGCATACTCAGTACTGAAATATGTCCAGTTGTGTTGAGCAGCCTGTGCTAATGTTGACAAAAACAAACCACAAACTGTGCAGAAGTGAGTAACATAATAATTACAGTAGAGCAGTTCTCAAACACTGCATGTGCTACAGAAATACAGTACAATAACCACATTTGTACAGCAGTTAATTGTGTAAGTGTGAAAAAAGTACATACTCCCATGTATCCTGTGTTAGCATTTGGAGGGGTGCATGCATGTCTACACTGAGATGTGTGTACTGGAAGCAGCAACATTCAGGTTTGAGAACAACATGCATATAACTGGCTACAACCCTAGCATCAGATAAGAGACATATAACAACCTTCTGACTGACACAACGGTATCCAGAGCAAACAAGCATGGGCCCCACCTTGGAAAGCTGAAAGGGCTATGCCTACCTAACCTAGGATTTTATAGCAGTGGGTTGCAATCACAGTGAGTAATGCAATCACCAAACAGCAGGCTTCATGCAATTACTGAATGGTGGGCAGCAATTGGTGCAGAGGCTGTCACATGCACAAGTGCAGATACCTAGAAAAGCAGGCTGTACCTGCAGTCCACACATGCAATTATATCATTGCAGGTGCTGTGAGATAGAGAGTGAGAGAGAGAGACACACAGACACAGACTGAGACAGAAACAGAACAGAGTGAGAAACTGAGACAGAACGTTAAATAGAGGGCAAAAACCCAAAACAAACCACCAATAAAAAAAAAAAAACTACAAAACCATAACACACGGAGCAGGGAAATATGTATGTAACTCACATGTATGTGTTGGCATGTAGTAGATGTTCCTGAAGAGTACTCTACAGACTGCAAATCATCCATGTGTGGCAGCAGTACATATCTATCTGTATCTGCACATGTGCATAGGGCAAGGGACATACTGCAATTGTTAGTGAAGGGTGGACAGATATCTGTCAGTGAAGGTTGATATGTGCATATATCCATGTAGGTCGTAGTGTGTGGCCTAGAAAACAGCATGCAGTGCTCAGGAGCGGCCTTAGGTCAACTGGTGCCCTAGGCAAAAGGGCTCCATGGTGCCCCCAACCACACTTCCTGGTGCCCCCATCCTTGTCTTACTACACCACATCAATAGTGGAAAAGCACCCCTGCTAGAGCGGTGCCCTAGGTGGCTGCCCAGTTGGACTATGCCTAAGGCCAGCTATGGTAGTGTTGATGTATGTCATGTGGTGGTTAAATGCTGTGGGACAGATTTGTCAGATCTGCTGTGTTACAGCCAGTGAGGCCTGCTAATGCTACAAGGGCTGAGGACACCCACATGCATTCTGCACAACACTGTGCAATATAATCACATACCTATACATCCCACAACTGTCGCATAAGTGATATCCCCACCATGAAAGGTGGACTGTACATGTGCCTATATGTACATCCATGTGTACAGCAATGGATGTGTACATGTATGTGTATAGATATGCATAGATATAATATATATATATATATATATATATATATATATATATATATATATATATATATATATATATATACATATAGAGTGAGAGAGAGAGAGACAGAGAGACACGGGGTGATATTTACCGTAACAGGTGTGTGGTGACCAAGGCATGGACTGTAGACAAGTGTTGATACTGCAGTGCCATTCCACCTTCCCAAAACAGTGTACCCATTAACTACCACATAGGTAGAGATCTACCTAACAGTGAAGGTGTGATAAGGGAACATGGGACACAGGTGGACAGTAGCCTCCGCTTTGATGAAGACAATGCCACACTTCACCTGTAATCTGTCTGTGTGGTATGTGTCATGACAACAGGTCTGTCATCTATGGAAGTGTAGGATAGAGTTCCCCTCTACTCATCACAATGCCCTGTGTGGTATGTACTTCACATGACAACTACACCAGGTGAACAGGCCACAGACATACCTCACAAAGGGTAATACTGGCTGCAAACAGATGCCCTATGCAGACTGACTCACAAAACCACAACTACACTGTATTGCATACTGGCCACAAAGAGGTGACCTCTGCTGGACATACAGAGGTATGTCACACCCATAGCTGGGTGACAACCACCATGGCAACATATCACAATCCCTCCGGGATACATGCTCTAGGGCTCTAAACCTTGTCAGCTCACTAAACTGCACATGCTGGAGGGATAGGTTCCCATCTCAGAGATATGCAATACACCGGAATAGACCACATAGCAATAGCAAACAAGGCTCCTCCTTTGCAGTTGTTATAAATACCCCTGATGATTGTGTGAGAGATTGGTAATACACCCCAGGAAACACCTCTGTGGTTCTGGTTGGCAGGGGCAAGTGAAATCAAAGTACATGTGTGTCAAAGGCCAGGGTAGCATATGGCTAGGCTGACATAGGCCCTAGGGCCAATAGCATATTACCTACCTATGACACTATGCACTCACACATGTACTTAATGCAATAGCTGCTATGTGAAGTTGAATAAGTGTAATGCTGAATGTGTGCAAGGTCTGTAAAGGTGTGATATGACATTGTATCTGACATGATAGTGCCTATCCTAGCTGTGAGGACAGCAACTGATGTGTAATGTATTGTTAGGCAGACATAGCAGTACGGCATATGATGTGACGTAGTTCTCCGTTGACGAATGTGGTGTCTCATTGTAGGTTAAAGCAATACATGTATGCTTAGTGAGTGGTACTGCTGGTGAATCCATCACCAATATGAACTGTAGTACTACCTGAAGCTGTAGGCCAAAACAGCACAGTATGGTGTGTGTTCACATTGCTTGGAAACACTGTCATGTGTGTTTCCTGTAGTCTGCACAGAGGACAGAATGCAGACATAAGGGTGTGTAAGTAGTGGCACACAGTACCGTATGGTACACAGGTAATGCTCATCTGTGTTGGCATACAGTGGTGCGTTGTATGTTTGTCTGCTGTATGTGTAATTATGCCTGTACAATGGCTGCAATCATATGTGTGTTACAGGGTAAACGTGTGTATTCAGCAACATATATACTCTGTTACAACAGTATGCCACCTATAGTAACAACTGTACACATCTGTTAGGCAGGGCTATGGCATCAATGACTAGGGTGGTTGATTGGTACTACCGGACCTGTACTTTACATCCATTGCAATGGATGACATCTCTGTTCGTGCTTTGGTGTGATATACACCCCTGTCTTGAGGTTGTGCAATGTGTCACAAACAGTGTGTTGGGTACTGTTGTATAGTGGTGTGATATAGAGTGTGCCAGGCAGTGTTAGTTAGTTGTGGCCTGAGAATGAATAAGTGGTATTGAACGTGTGTAACCTTTGACAGACAATAGGATGGTATATATGTCAGTAAAGTGATATCTGTGGGTAAAGGTGTAAAGTGTGCCACAGGACACTCTCACACATATTGTTCATATCTTTTTCATCCAGATGGACCACCAACACAACCCAGCGTGCACAGCGGATGAGGAAGAGGTGATACTGCAAAGCCTATTGCAGCAGTACACAATGCTGTTCTCCAGAAGCAGCCAGCATCAGCAGGAGCGGACTGCACTGTGGCAGGAACTTGTCCGTTGGGTAAATGACATAGGCATGCATAACCGGACATATGAGCAGGTACGCCATCACTGCAGTGATTTAATTAGACAAGTCCAGCGGTGTGCGTCTGATATCCAAAGACAGCAGCTTGCCACAGGTGGTGGGGTGGCCATTCATCCAGCCTCACCAGAGTGGAGGAGCTGCTCCTAAGCTTGGTGGCTCCTGGACAACAGCTACATCAACCTCTGACATGTGTTGTAATGGAGGCCAGAGCCACCCAGCACATCCACCTGGAGCAAGCAGGTAACATGCCCTATCTGTAGACTACAGTTAACTGTATTGTTAGATTATGTCTACGTCAGATGTGTACTGTGTGTTTAGCAGTTCGGCTCCCTAGTGTTGTGCAATACTGATAGTTTGAATAATATCTCTACACCTGAGACTGTTGACTGTTGTTGTACTGCAGTTTAGCATACCTACTGTAGCAATGCCACAGTTGTGGCCACTGACAAACTCTCTCATATTCTCGTAGGTCCCTCTGGTGTGACAGCAGGGCAGCCAAATCATGCTGGTGAGTGTGTTATACCTGCAATGTTGGTAATGAAATATGCATGTCATAGGTGAGGTGTAGGCCATGTATACGGAACACACCTATGCATAATGCATGCCATGCATGTTTGCTGTGAGACGTTGCACAGCTCAGTAATGTCAGTAGCTGCCTCAATGACATGCAATACACAGAGCATAACACACAGTTGTGGCAACCCTGTACTGCACATTGGATAGGCATAGTTGCAACACCTCTACACAACATAACACATTTATCACATGCAGTACACAAAGACATGTTACATATGGTGCAACCACACACCCGCTGTAAGGTCACACTTCAGTATCCCACATGTCATCCACACACACATGATGTACCTCAGGGGAAGAAGCCTATCATGGGGCTGTGCAACACTCTTCAAAACATAACACAGTCATGTTAGGCAATGCTCCCTATTGGACACCTCATACACCCATGTACAAAGTGGCTGTATAATAGTGAATGTAGCCACGACACTGCAGTTCAGGTACAGCATGCTAGGCAGTGGTCTGCCACACAGTAGTAGCCGTGAGTGACCACAAGATGCATGATGATGATGATGATGATGGCACATGGTACTACACCCCATCTGGTTACAGTGATCACAGTACTACACATAGCAGTCTTTGCTGTGCACCTCATTGTTCTGTGTGTGCAAACATATGCACCTATACACACTATGCATAGCATGTTGTGTGTGTGCTTACATATGCCAGTATACACATTTTGCACAGCAGTCACCATCTGTACAAAGGGTCACATATATGTCCTGGAATGCTATTCGGTGTATAGGTCACATGACACACATTGGGTATGTGTGCTGTTTAATGTTGCAGTCGTGTAGCATGCCATGTCATGGCTGGCACCGACATATCTGCAATATGTCCCACACTCACCATAACCACTATACAATGTCCATGTCAAGCATTGGGATTCCTTCACGTCTACATGCACCACTCATCTCATGTCTGTACATTGCATGCATTTGCTACACCTGTGCCCACTATTATGTGCTATGGACACAGGCACTGTCATCAGACATGGCAATCTATATGTCACACAGATAACACATGCAGCCATGGTATGTATACCATTGAGTGATGGTGCACATGACATTGCAGAGCAGATAATACTTTCCACAGCAATGTTGTGTCCATGTACACATTGTGTTCTAGGGTGTACCAAATCACTGAACAACTACACACATGCATCTAAGCCATGTATAATGTCATTAGATAGGGCTGTCTACACTTGCACTGCAGGGTGTTGAGCAACACATATTCTGCATGCTGACACATATGTGGTGACTGTTTGCCTTGTGATACTGTCACCCACCATCACCCACTATTGTGTATGTGTTGGATTGCTGGTGTGTGTGTGTGTGTATGTGCTGTGGTGAGCAGTGTATTTCTGTGCATGTGTGCATGTGTGCATGTGTTCATGTGTGCATGTGTGCATGTGTTCATGTGTTCATGTGTGCATTTGTGCATGTGTGTATGTGTTCATGTGTTCATGTGTGCATGTGTGCATTGTGCATGTGTGCATGTGCTCATGTGTTCATGTGTGCATGTGTGCATGTGTGCATGTGTGCATGTGTTCATGTGTGCATGTGTGCTAACATCATGTACAGATTGTAAAGTGTGTTTCCTGTCTTCCTTCCACAGGTGCTGAGTTAGGGGTGGCTGAATGCAGCAGGGAACCTGATGTCACCGCCACTAATAGTGGAGATGATGAGACATGTATTGTGGCACAGGAAGGTCTGACAGGGTCTGTTGTTGGTCCACCAATCGACAGTATACAGCGGTCAATCCAATCTATGCACACACTCATACTGCCAATACATCCCTCGTCACCAATGGCCTTAGCTGAGGGACAGCATACAGTTGGCATTGACCAGGTGAGTGTGGTACCTATGACACATGCATACCCTCACAGCAGCCATAGCTGGATTACTGGAACAGCACCACATAGGTGGATGTCCAGGGGTTCTCGGGGGAGCACCACTGGTCATATTGCCCCTGGCAGACGTGCCCCCAGAGGTATTAAAACCTCCAGTATGTTCCGGGCTGTAATGCAGGCACAGGCATGTATGGAATGGTACACCCGAAAGGGACTAAGGGTGCAGAGGGCCCATTACACTGCTATCAATGACAGCATTCGTGACCTTGCCGGTGGCATCCGGAATTACACCGAGGTCATTGATAGCCGTTGGAGGGAGACATTAGATGTCCTCCACAATGTGTTAGCCATGAGCCAGGACCATGCGGGATGGAAGAGAAGCCGATGCGAATGCATGCCAGTAACAGCATCAGCTGGCAGTCATCACAGACGGACCATGGATCACAGCCGCTCCCATAGTGGCAGTACCAGCCCCAGCAATGCTGGGGCTGGCCTGTCCATTGACCATCCTACTAGACCACGTGCACGTGGCACTGGCCAGTCCCAGCAGGGACATGGGTCCAGTCATCATACCTCTGCCCCTGATGATAGCACCTAGTCAGGTTTGGTACCTGATACTGCCCATAGCACACCTGCTAGGCACAGGTAGCATGTCCATGGCCAGAGACAGTGATCTGAATGGTCTAGCAGGTACAGTCTGTGGCTGTCCCACAACCACCCGTATATGGCAGCCACATGGTGGAGTTGTGTGCATGCAGACACACACACATTTACCATACAACTGGGGCTCACACATACACACACACATTACATCAACATTGGCCCATGCAATACTGTTGTCCCTCACACACACATACACACACAGACATGCCGATTGGGATGGGTCAATGTCGGGCTCTGGCAAACCTACAACACACCCTGTGCATATGATGACACCTGTGCCACCTCCTGTCATCTGTAACATTGATGCAGAAACAGGCTAACATGGTTCTGATGCACAGGGTGACATTATAGTTGTGTAGCAATAGTAGCAAGTTGCCAACAGGAAAGTGTAATGATATCCTTGTAGGTATATCTGAGCAGGCATTATGCATCACAGCTGTGATAGTCATTGTACCATTGTTTACACCAGTGTTAGGTCTGAGTATGTATTGTCCACCCATGTGCCACTTGGCTGAAGTGTACAGTGTTGCCAGCATGTGTTAGTGAGTGGACAGTACGTGTATGATGTGTACATTACAAATTAGCGGGTGTACATCTGTGAACATGGTGTGTGCGCACTGTCTGCAAGTACATGCATAGTGGACATGTGGGATGTGTGACATACCCTGTAATACACATTGTTAACATCTCATGGTATCTTTCAATGGCCAGTATGCATTCTACTACAGATATGTACTAAAATGGGTACACGTGTGTATGACATGGGTTGACACTATGCTGTGGGTGATACTGTTGATATCTGTCAATGATCTGCAGTCTGGTAGTATACACCACCACAACAGCATAACTATAACCAATCATTAGATGATGTCCTGACAAATGACTCACAGTTGTAGGTAACTCAGTAACAGTTGGATCCTTCCAGTACTATACTATAACAGTAACCCGTGGTACTGACCGCCACATGTTCCTGGGACCACACCTGTGTGGCATATAGCCCTCTGAGGTACATGCAAACACACTAGGGATATGTCCATCCACATCTGGAAATGCATGCATTGGCCTACACTGCATTCCCTGGATGGGACATATATCCTACACAAGGGTATCATACAGACAGATACCTGTTGTCCAATACATGCTGTATAGCAGTAAGCTGTCTATGGCATAGTCATCCACATTTACTATACATACTATCCTGACAGTACGACATAGGTGGTAGCCCTCAACATGTATGTTGGGTACCAATGTGTACAGACAGACATGTGTTATGTCATCTGTCCCTTGGTATCCACATATCCATAGGTATTGTGGGGTCCCTCGGTGTTTCACATAACAAATTAGAGGCCTGCATGCATATCCACAGGGCTGGTGTACACCTATAATGACTGTCCATTATTGCCAGTCATTGTTGTGTATGAACATGTCTGACATATACCCCGGCAATTACCCTCACTCACAGTACTCTATAGTACATGTCATGGGTGTGTGTGGCAGAGATGTCCTTGGCCACATATCACTACATTGGCCGGGCTTGACGCATACATACATATGTGACCTATGATTTAAGAAGCAGCTGCACAATCTGTCAAAGGTTACATATGTATTCATGTAGTATGCAGGCTTCACACCTATGTACTGTTTGAAGTCACATGTACACATATGTATTTGACACGCAGATTCCCGATGTGTGCAAGGCACATGCTGTTTGAAACATATGTCATACTGTAGTAAAAGCAAAACCTACACTGCATTGACCATCTGTGGCACACACACTCAGTGTTTGCAGGACTCAAACCCCTACTAACTATGTTATAATGCTAAAAAGATATACATCACCATGGCGTGCTATATGCATTACTGGGTGGTTTCCGTTCTCCTTGAATATTTGTAGGATGCTGACATCATCAGACTTTCCAAAGAGGGATGTACCTCTTTTAATGTGTTTTCCCAGTCTCCAAAAAGGCTACTCCTCTCAAAGGAAATCACACACATACACTTAACGTTTGCAGGACTCAAACCCCAACCTAACTATGTTATGATACTAGAGAAACATGCATTAATACAGTGCGCTATATGCTTTACTGGGTAGTTTTGGTTCTCCTGGTATATTTGTAGGATGCTGACATCATCAGACTTTCCAAAGAGGGATGTACCTCTTTTAATGTGTTTTCCCAGTCTCCAAAAAGGCTACTCCTTTCAAAGGAAATCACACACATGCACGCAGCGTTTGCAGGATTCAAACCCCTACTTAACTATGTTATGATACTAGAAAGATACGCATCAACACAATGAAACCCCTACTTAACTATGTCATGATACTAGAAAGATACGCATCAACACAATGTGCTATATGCTTTACTGGGGGGTTTCTGTTCTCTTGGTATATTTGTAGGATGATGACATCATCAGACTGGCCATGGTAATGTGTGTACACATTTTTATGCAATCCCAGGACTGATCCATGTGGGTCGGCAGGTATCAACAGCTTGCACAGGACCCTGTGAGTCTCACCTTGTGTAATCTATCTGTGGACACATTGACATCCCTTCATATGTCAACACATATCTATGCACAGATTGTTGGTTTTGTGGATATGACATGTGTCTGTGATGTTGATGAAGAGCTGTTCAAAGTCTATGTGGGACATGTGTAGCTCTGTTCCATGATGTATGTCCTGGGTGGCTGCCTTGCAGATGGTGTAGCATGCTTGGGAACCATGATCTGCACATGAACATACTACAGTTGGTAGGCTGTGTGTTTGTTGTTTTCCAATAGCTCTGTTTATCACTTCTGCCATGATGCACTCCATGGCCTTTCAGATCAGACTTTATAGGCTTACTGGACTATACTTCTCATGGTGTGTTGTGCACCCACACATGTGGGGAGTGCCATATGTTGCTGTAACACATTCGACGGTTCCAGGTCACGTGGAGTGGGTGAGGCTCAACAGACTGTTCAGGTGCAGGGTCTGTTTGTTCTGTAGTGCATGCATGACACATATTGGGAAACAATGTATCCAATTGCTGCCATGCTTTTGGCTTTGGGGGGAGCTGTTCAGTCATTCTACATGTGATATCTCCTGATATGATGTCAGGGACTATCGTCAGTGGGAGGTGGGTATGTATACTTGGTCCTGTCTGACAGCATGTCGGCAATGTCAAGTAAGGTACAGTTGTCCCTGACTCAGCACATATATGCATGTACATTACTATTTATTACATAGCTGAAGTACATGTCATGATTCTCAGTCTGGACTCCTTCTCAGCTACTCTTTACAAAACACTGACAAACCTGAGCACTAATCCCAGTTATACTCTTTTACACACTTAACACCCTACTGATCCTTTGTGATCAGGCTAGAGAGCATGTCATCATAATAGAATGGCATGTCCAGGGGTCGGTTTCATGTGTACTCTCCAGTCCAGCTTGTGAATATTGTGGTTATGACACAATGTCACATCTGCCTCATGTACACAGACAACCCTCTCCTCCTCACATCACACTCACATATATGTGAGAGATGTAACAATATTGACATACAGGATGCTTAGCTCTCTCGACCCATGACTGGCATAGTCTATCAGGTGGTGGGGGTAACCACACGCACCACATATCAGTCTCACATACACCGATAGTGACAGCAAACAAACCACATTATCACACATACACATATTCAGAGGCCTACATACACTCTGCCTAAGCAGCAGAGACCTCCAAAGCAGACACACATACAACTGCTATCCCACTACAATGCCGACATGTAACACAGTTCACAATGTCAGTGTGCCACACTGTCACTGCCCTTTGGGCTAAACAACACACCTGATACACTTGTTATAGGTGACACTTAATGTCAAACACACGGTCATCCCACTCACCAGGCCAAACAAGGGAATAGTCACTTTGAGCTGTCTCTCAGGTGCCAGGATCCGCCACATAACACATGCACTCAGGTCACTCCAAAGCAAGTCCAGGACTGGCTCCATCACTGTCCGTGCTGGTGTGTACAACCTCAGATGTGCCTCCCTGGACCACATGACATGAAACATAGAGGAACTCTGTGATCATGTAGCCCAGCCCAGTATTACTCTGACCTTGTCTAGCATCTTACACTCACCAAGTATGACGTCACAGTATACCAACAAACTGATCACGTTTAACAGTTGGCTAACATATTGGTGTTATTCAAAGGGGATACAGTGTCTGTCACCTGGGGGTGACATGCTCGACATGCCACGTAGCTTCCCTATGGACAGCTTACACCTGTCACCCTTGAACTTTTGAATACTGGCTAGGGCACTTGCTGCCACCATACTGCCTTATTTAAGTGGGGCTCAAAGGACAGAACCACCTCCATAGACATTACAGAGTACACGACACTGAGGGTAATGCTGCTCAACACCAGATGGATTACCCTCAAATTGCGCCCACTCAGGAATCTGCTCAGTATGGAGGATAGCAATATCTGTGCACTAACAGACACATGGTTCAGGCTCCCACATGCACACCAGCACTACCAGGTTGTATTTCGTACCATGCTTTCTGACCACATAAATGGCCAACACAAATAGGGGGAGTATCCATATACATCACAGATACACATACCTCCGGGTTGGTAGTACTGCACAAAGCATCACAGACCATACATATGCACCTAACATTGTGCAAATTGGCCTTTTGGTTTGTTGCCTACTACAGACCACACTCCCCAACTCAGCAACCCCACTCAGCTTTCCTGGGAACATTGGACAATATGAAGGTCTCCCCAAACACCATTATATTGGGTGACATCAAATACCCACACATTGACCGTGGATAGTACTCAGGCCCCAACACCCTCGCCCAACAGTTGCTACTATTTCTAAACTCATATGCTATGGCACAACCGGTCACCACACCCACAAGAGGGGACAACATATTGGACATGATCATCACCAACATGGGGACTCTATGTTCCACACCTGTGATATACCCCTCATTGGTAAGGGCAGAACATACTTTATCTCACTGGACATCCATATCCCATCCCCACACCCATCCTGGGTAATTTTGGTGAACTTCCCAAAAGCAAACGTCACACTCCTCCAAACCACAGTGGTATCCTTCAGAGACCCTGGGTCAGTGGTAAGTATGGCTCAGACTGCTGAATTCTTTACATACACATTCTATGGACACCTAGCGGACCGCAAGGATCGTTACATCCAAAATAACAACTGGACTCACTCGTCCAATGGTAGTGGACCTGTCTGGTAGACCCCAGCCATTCATACGCTTTACAACAAATGGAGGAAGCTACTAAATGATAGAGCACAATCCCAGACAGGGAAGGCATCTGTGATCTGTACTAGCAGACAGCTACAATCACTCGGGTATTTATGTCAGGCATGCTTCTAACGGACAATTGCACCAGACAAGTCGGACACTCACAAGGCCTTCTTCAGTTAATTCAGGTACCTGGCTGGACACTCACTGATATGCTGTGTGTTACTGCATACTGACTAAACATACCCTGAACCCACTGACATTGCCATCATCCTGGCAAACAGGTACAGTGCAGATGTGCCCACCCCATTCCCCCTAAGGTGGTACTGTCCATACCAACAGAGTGTAACCTCCCAGACATCACGAGTAAACAGGTGAGTGCTGCCCTCCCCAAAGCGGACAACACAGTATCAATGGGACCAGATGGTGCCCTGGCCTGTGTCGTACAAAGCCTTCATGACAGACGTAACACTCACATTACATCACTGTTTGATATAAGAGTTACTGCAGGATATGTACCCACCGAATGGCATACAGCGATAGTGGTCCCACTCCACTGAATACTGCCACAACAGACCACAGACAATATCGGCCTAAAAGGCTAATTAGCCTGTTCTGCAAAGCTATGGAGTGTATTGTAATGCACATAGACATGGGAAACCTACAGACACTGAGTCCTACACATTACAGCATTGTTGTGGGCAGATCTTGCCTGTTGGACCTGTTCATATTCTTTCAACAGTTACCAGGTCCATCAGTGTTGGGATGGTTGTCCACACAGCCTGCCTGGACTTTGCACAACCCTTCAACGCAATACCCCACTCGGCCATTATGCATAGGCTCACCAGCATCAATATTGACATATATCTGACAAGATGGATTGCTACCTGGATCAGGGATAGCACCCACATGCTCAGTGTTGCAGGTGCCATGTCTATCTATACACCAGTTACACATGGCATCCCACAAGGCTCAGTCCTGGGACCTCTCTTGTTCAGTATATGTTTGTGTGATGTACAGGCTATCACAGGAGGGATATGGCTGCCCATGTTCGCAGATGACTGCAAACTGGGTGCCATAATCAGCTCTCCTGCTGGCACATGCATACTCATACAGGGTCTCACAGAGATAATTTGACTGGTGCCTGAGCCATGGCCCACGGCTACATGCCATTAGTTGCATAGTCATCCCCTTTGAGGATGACAAGATGCCCACACATTACCACATAGGTTGCAATCCATTACATACAATAGTGGTTGTTGCGGATTTGGGGACACAACCTGTTCCTACTCTCACCCTTTACAATCCTATTGCATAGTGGTTAGACAGTATGTCTACATAGCCCACCATATCCCACATGGTTTCACATGTTGATCAAGTGTGGTCATTGTGCTCCTATGCTCTTCACGACCATGCTTGATTACTATGCCACATTTGGGATGTACCTTACCTGACACCTGCAACAACTGTAATGGCCACAAATGTTACTCATCGAGCAGATGTAGGGAATCACACAGATGCCCTGCACAGTTTTGATACAGTAACTCCAGCTCTACTCAGTCACTTATCACCTACATGGATGTGTTGTGTGCCTGTAGTTGAAGGAAATATCTGACCCAGACTTACTGGACATGCTCCACCTCAGGATATCAGACTCCCTTGGAGCTACACACTCCAGGGACATATACCTCAGCACTGATGTTAAAAGGACATGCTGGGGGGAGAGAATATTATCAGAAAGCCTCCACTCACTCCGAAGTGTAGTCCCGGTTTTGCACAGGCAGAGCCACCCACTGACCACCTACAGGTGACATCTTGACAAGTGGATGGGTGATCACATGTTTACCCATGGGATATCTTCTGGGTCCCTGCTAGACAGAGGCACAATACACTGAACGTAAATGGGCTATCTTGTGTGACCTAATATTCACAGGCACAGTGTTCTGATTTGACTGGGTTGCAGAAGCCAAACACACTCTGGCTATGCTTGTACATATATAGAATCAAATCTTTCCTAACTCCCGAAGCAAGAACTACCATAGCTAGAACCCACTTAATCTCTACGCTACTATATGCTTCCCCCATATTCACTAATCTTTCTAAGTATAATCTCAACAAACTCACATCATCATATAACAACATTGCCAGATTTGCTACAGCTTCTCCTTATAGGACTCATCATTGTCTTAATCTTAAAAAACTAAACTGGATAGAATTACCCTACCTAATACAATTCTACCAACTTACTATTGCCCACAAAGCCCTTTATCACCCTAACAACACTCCTATGCTCTCCTCCCTCATACAACCCTACAAAAATCTGAAAAACCTACGCTCTGCTAACAAAATACTGATTCTAACTTCCCTATCAAATAACTCAGCAGGTCACTCCATATTCTCCAACTCAGTTGGCAAAATATGGAACCAACTTCCACAAGACCTCACTTCCCTTACTTCACTCCCACTATTTAAAGCTAAACTAAAACTCTTCCTCTCCAACCACTGGCTATGCTCTTGCAACAACCCTGGCTAATCATTCTTCCTTCCTGCCATCTGTTCCATTCATCCCCTTAGTTCTTTTTCTCAATTCTTGCTCTCTGGAATATCCTCTTCATTAGTGTCTCTGTGACATCCTCTTTAAATTGACATATATCTAAATTTTTTATCAATTCCTTTCAAACAAGCAATAGCGTATCCTAGCTCTTTACTTGAATTTTTTTTTTGTTTTTTTGTTCCTGCTAAGCCTCATATTCTTAACCTCATATTGTACTCTAATGCATTTACAACTTGCAGTTGGTCAATTCATGTATTCATTGAAATGTATATTTTTTGTATTTCTGCATTTTTACATATTTTTATCTTGTTTTAGTAGTTGTAGTGGAGCTTTTCTCGCTGGGCCTCCACTGAAAATGGACATGTATCCAGTTGGACTAGCCCGGTTAATAAATGTAAAATAAAAATAAAATAAAATTGTACATGCCCTAGGGCAGATAGCCTAGTATCAACCTCTGAACCTATAATAATTTTCATGATGCACAATGTCTATTGCTGATACTGTTTGCAGGTTTTAATCATCTTTGCTTTCACACTTTATATGAACCGCTTAGGTATCTGCAGAACATATTTGCTTATGGCAGGGTTCCACTATATTATATACGTGTCTGTTGTCATATAAGTGTGTGCACAGGGCAGATTGCTGGGTAGTGAGAGGTTCCTGGGTTAACACATGCAACTGCCTGCTATGTGTGGCCCAATGCTGTACTCCAACATGGCCTAAGTGTGTGAGCATGCCCAGTTCAGACTGTCAGTGTTCTGTTGCCTGACATTTTTCTCATGTATTCAAGTGTGTGAGCATGCCCAGTGTGACCTTTCAGTATGTTGTTGTCTGAGGTCCACTACATTTGTTGATGTATGTCTACATGTCCAATATTAACATTTGTACTGTGTGTGTTGAAAGTCAGGTTCTATTCTTACTGCAGGACTCACCTTTGTGTCATAACTTGACAGGGATTATGCTGTGCCTGCAGGGTTTCCATGAAATACTTTGCATAGACTTATCAACATTTCTTCATACAGACTAACCACTTCAATACTGTCATGGTTTAGTGGGTCAGTGCTATGACTATAGTGCACAGTATCCTGGGTTCGAGGCCCATCGCTGCTTATATTTTCATACTGAGCAGACCAGACTGCTTAGGGGCCAGTACAGCAAATATGAGCATGTTGGCTTTTGTTCAGCTATGCCCTACCTAGACCCAGCTTGTCCAACATGGCTCAATATTAACCATCATTGCTGGACATTGGCCAATATTACTCTACATTGACCACATTTGTAGTAGTTGGTGCGTGAAGTTTTGTTTACATATAATTCATGATGGTAAATGCTGTTTAGCACTGCTTTATATTGCTTAACATATGGCAATCATGCCTCAGGTGTTGATGCAGGGCTGCCTATGTTGGATGCACATACTACACTCCCTATACATGTTTGAAAGCAGGTAGTGTCAACGTAGGCATCCCTTTTACTATATGTGCGGGTCAGAGAGAGGTATCATTTCCAGAGTTCCTACTGAGCCAGTGTATGTGCTATGCATTGCCTCTTTGCCAAGGCCAAAGCATACTGGGCATGCCTCCTTCTGCCTACGGGGGCAGGCTCAGGTTGTTCCTCCTCCGAGTCACGCTCTGCCTGTGATGGCCTTGGCAATGGTGGGGGGCTGTTTGGCCCAGGCCTATGCTGGTCCTGCTGCAGATGTTTTTACAGGATCATATTATGTAGCATAGCACATACCATGACAATTTGGGTACATGTAGTTGGTGAGTACTGCAAGGCTTCACCAGATGTGTCCAGGCACCGGAACCATGACTTGAGCAGCCCAAACACATGCTCGATTACATTTCGTGTTTGTGCGTGTGCCTCATTATGGCATTCCTGTTCAGGTGTGTGTGTGTTTCTGACGGGTGTCATCAGCCACGGCTCCAGTGCATAGCCAGCATCCCCCATTAGGTGACCATGTGGGATGTCTGAAATTGGCAAATGGCTGGTACAGCTGCGTCAGATGCCAGCTATGGGAATCATGGTAGCTTCCAGGGCAGCCAGCACACACATTCAGTATTATGCCCTGGGCATCACACATGACCTGGCAGTTGATGGAGGGGAAGCCCTTGCAGTTGAAGTAGACCCTACCCCGCTCACCGGCTGGGGCTTTGATGCATATGTGCGTAAAGTCTATTGCACCCACTACCTCAGGGTATTCTGCTATTTGCTGGAAGAGACACATATTTTTGGCCAATACCTCACAGGAATTGGGGAAATATACATGCTCACTGACATGTGCTGACATGGCATCCAGGAACTGGTGCAGTACCCTGGATACTGATGCCTGTGATATCCCCATCATATCACCAGTTGGTCTCTGGAAGGTACCTGCTGCTAATATTCTTAGGCCAACACATACCTTAGTTTCCACTGGGATGGGTTCCCCTCTCTTGGTTCTGTGTGTGAGGTGTGGCCTGCACAGTTGAACAATTTGTTGCAAGAGGTCTTTGTTTCAATGAAGCTTTTTCAGTTTTCACTTCTATTAGCTTACTGCAGTGTTGCAGTGTCTCTTGAGAGAAACATAATGGACTGTTGTTCGCAGAGTTTTAAGTGCTGGGCTGGGCTGGGCTAGTGTTCTGCCTGGGTAATTGCCTGATTCTGACTGTTTTCACCTGCTAGCTCTGCTAGTACTCCCTGGTAACTTCCACTATTTGGTGTGCTTCCTTTTTTCTTTCTGTTTCCTCGGGGGGGGAGCGCCACACACACAAGCTCAAACACGCGCACAGCAGCTAACATGCGCGCACACATGCTTACATGGACTAAAACTTACTTATTTTGTTATAACGTGTGCACACCAGCGGAAACGCACTTACAACTATTTACACAGCCTTACATATGCTTACTCAAGCCTACACGCGTGCACACACGCTTACATGCGCGCACACTGTCTTACTCGGGTTTACTGGTGCACACACGCGCACATGCACACTCAGCAAGAAACTTTGGTATTATCCACGGCATACACCTTCGATTTTTTGACTTTACATGGCCTACCTGTTGACACACCTCTTTCACTATTATGTAAATGTAAGCTGGCACATGACACTCTGCTCCAATGAGCTTCACTCCTTTCATACATACCCCCCTCGTGATGTCACCTATCTTCTACTCTGTTAATCCCCTTATCCTACTCCTACACTCCACTGACTGTGCTCATTTGCTATGTAAACTTGCGATTCACTATCCTAACTCTCATTTGCATAGGATTGCCTACTAATGCTTAGTTACATCTCTTAGACTGAGCTTCCCCCCTTAGCAACCTCGACTCGGTGGCCATGTTGTCTTCAGCCTGCCATTCCCTTGCATTGTAAATTCATTTTAGGTATAAAATCCACATTTGTGGATCTTAATAATTAATTTTCTGCTTTTTAGGGTGCATCGCGTTTGCGCGGCGCTGCGCTACTGTTAAACCCCAGAGATCGGGATAAAAAAAAAGTTATTTTATTTTAATTTGCATCACTTCCTATTGCCAATGACCATATTTTTGGCCATTGGCATGCTTCCTCCTGTAAATGCATGCTTTTTTTCCAGCTGACATGGCTCCATTTTGCTATTTGCAGAACCGTACTCAGTTATCAACTGAGTACATTTCTACAAGTAACACTACTCCTACTCGGACAGGTTCGGGTTTCCTGGATCACAAATTTACCTCATTTGCATAGCTTTCGCCTGCAATTGAGGTAATTTGCATATCCCAGCCCTGTCCGTGTAGGACTAGTTTGGAGAGCTCAGTTGCACGCCCCTACCAGCTGTTCCTGGATCACTCGGCGGACATGTTGGCTGCATGGAGCCTTACTCTACTCTAAGACTCCGTGCAAGCCTTCGTGAATCCGGCCCGTTATCTGTCAGTTTCAGTGCAGCAACAGATATAATGTCTGTGCTGAGAAGCTTTCTGTATTGTCTTGGAAGTGTTTTATTGTTATTGTTTTATGACTTCCAAGATTTGCCAAAGGTCTGAGAAAAAGCCTTTGTCCATGTATCTTCACAGGTAGATGATAAATGCTACCATAGTCATCAATGGTTGTTTTCACCTGAGATAGAGTGAGATGACAAGAAATTATGCCATTCTGCAAGCTAGCCCAGTAGAAATATTTCACATATTAATTTAAGAGGTCTATTAGAGAGAGGGACAGCATTCTGTATTCTGTCTTGGACCCGACCAGATCCATTCACCACACACTTGCCTTGCTCTACAGAAAGTAAGTTAACTAAGGACTAGTAATTCTTCTCTTGGATACAATCAGGAATATAGCAAAGCTTAATTTAGATGTTTTTCTTTATTTATTTTAGACTGTCCTGCAATATTGTTTTAAATATTTCCTGTGATTTTGAACTCTTATGATGTTACTGTGATTATATACTGAGTATTTTCTTGTTCTTTTATTATTTATTATTAAATATATTTAAACCTTTCATTGTGGCTGATCCTTTAAAGATAGTCAAGTTCTGAGAGTACTTGCATATATATTTGTGTGTTCAACTCCTAATAGCCTTGCTCTTGGTCAAACTACCATTTGTATTAATAGTAACATTATACAGTAAGATTCAACACCCTTTATTAAGGGCCTTAAAGCAGCTGATAAGGGGTTCTGGTGGCAGTGATAACTAACTTATAGTCCGGCCAGAAGGTGACATAGCTAGTAAACCTGTGTTAGCCTTTCCCAGGTGTGTGTGTGTGTGTGTGTGTGTGTGTGTGTGTGTGTGTGTGTGTGTGTGTGTGTGTGTATATATATATATATATATATATATATATATATATATATATATATATATATATATAAATCAAACCTCAAAGAGTGTGTGTGCCATCTACTTGGGCAGTGACACAAAGCACTGGTTGGACACAGAAGATGCTGGAGGTGTTGCCATAGCCACTCAGCTAAGATCTCAACTCTATAGCTGTGCCAGTTGGGAGTCTTATCGGGGATCTGGAGAAAAAGGGAGAAACCAGCCCTGGACTGACTGGAGTTTTTGTGTACTCTAAAGGGAAATTGCACTTGATGCTGAGAGCTACATTTGGAAATAATGTGTGTGTGTGTGTGTGTGTGTGTGTGTGTGTGTGTGTGTGTGTGTGTGTGTGTGTGTAACTTGACATCCTCCCAGTGTACATCCCCCACTGGTGCCAGTGGTGAGGATTGAGGCTTCTTGATTACTGGTCCAGTGGTAGGGTGTCACATTTATTGGTTGGCAGCGGTGGGATATCCACATATTGGGATTCAGTGGTGTGGATATTGAATTCTTGCAGTTTGTAAACAGTGGTCACTAAAAAAGGTGTTTTACTTTCAATCAGCCACACAGTGAATATTTAAATTTTCATATCACAATAGTTTTATTTTTTTGTTAGCTTAGTTCATCTGGGAGAGTAGGCAAGAATGTCAGCAGAGGAGTATGGCAAGCTGACAAGGAGCCAGTTGGCTGAGATGTGCCAAGCCAAAGGACTGGTGCATGCCAACCTGACTAAAGCAGAAATAATTGCAGCATTCGCCACAGCTGCATCACAGACCAGCAACCAGGAAAACATCCAGACTGGCCTTGTGGACTTACATTTCTCAGAAAATGGACAGTTCAACCTTTCCACAGAGGACATAAAAATCTGCCTGGAGTTAAAGAGGCTTGAACTGGAGGCCAAACATTTGGAAATAGAATCAGCAGAGAGACTGTGGTGTTTAGAGGCTGAAGAAAATGAGGGACTGTGGCAGGAGAAACAAATGTAATTAGAAGCAGCCGAGAGACTGAGATGTCTGGAAGCTGAAGAAAATGAGAGGCAGAGGCAACATGAAAAGGACCTGCTGACTCTTCACTAGGGTCATGTAGATAATGGGGAAGGGAGTAACCAAACCACAGAAGCAACAGAGGTCAATACATTTCTTCTACAATTTACAGAGGGTGATAATTTTGCTAGTTTTATTCATATGTTTGAAAGGGTATGTAAACAGTATACTAATGACAAAGGGCTCTTGGTACAGTCCTTGACCCTCTTACTCCATGGTAAAGCTGTAACTGCTATTTCTAAATTGTCTGATACTGCTTGCTTAAGTTATAATACTGTTAAAAATTGTTTATTAGAGTTTGTTTATTAGTGTTTTAAGTTAACATCTGAAGCTTATAAAAAAGTTTCATGAGCATAGACTCAAGGCAGATGAAAGTGTGTGTGAATCTATTGATGAGTTACACACTTATTTTCATAGATGGGTGAGTGGGTGCCAGGTCATTACTTTTGAAGGACTGTCAGACCTTTTTATGAGGGAACAAGCCCTTAGAATTTTGTCTGAGGACATGAGAATCTGATTATCAGATAGGAAATGTAATACTGCAGATGAGTTGGGTAAAAAGGGAGACCTACACCTAGCAAGCAAGACATCACTGCACAGGAAAGGGATACCCATGCTCATGGGTCTAAGGGAACCCATGTTGGGAAGCCTAAACCACCCCAGCATAGTCCACCAGTAGCAGGGGAAGTCACTAGTTCAGGTACATGGCCAGGACCAAGGGTTAAATGTTTTAAATGCAACCAGTGGGGCCATGTAGCATATAGATGTCCATGGATGCAAGTTGGGGAATAAAAGGTTGGAGATCCAGTGAAAATGACAGAATTCCAGCAGTAAGTTGTCTGGAGACGACAAGGGTACCAAACTACCACAAGAGGTTATATCCTATCTTAGTAGATGGGAAACAGGTCACTGCTAAGAGAGACACAACCTCTCCTCTGACCTAACCATTGTAAAGCCAACAATGGTTAAAGAGGAGCACTACTTGCTTGTGCAGTCTACTCCAGTCAGACCTTTAGGAGGGAACCCATTCCAAATACCTTAGGCTAGGGTTCACCTTCACTGGGAGAGTGGACAAGGAATCAAGCAAGTAGGTGTGTTTGGGGATATCCCTGCAGATGTCCTGATAGGGAATGAGTTTGATAATGCAGCACCTTCTGTGCATACAGTTAAATGCAGCTAGGCTTGAAGACTAGCATGTGGGCCTGGTAGCCTGGGGGGCCCAGACACATGAAGCCAGGACTGGTGAGGTGGCTACTTCAGGGAGGAAGCCACCCTTTTGCAGTGAGACTGAAGGTGAGCCACAGCTGCTTGTGAGTACTGATGTTCCCTTGGGCAGAGTGACTGCAAGGGCAGAGGTGAGTAGTAAAACCCAGACTGACATTGAGGAACTGCTGTCAGAGAAAAGCAGACTTGCTGTAGAAGGGGAGATGGGAAAGGTTGCAAAGCGAGAGTTGAGACAGGCTCAGCTCTCAGACCCTACATTACAGGGATTGAGGGAGGTAGCCAGAGAGGTGTCTAATTCTAGGAAAGGGGGAATCTGTATACTGGGAAAGAGGATTACTGTATAGAGAGTGGACTCCTGAGGGAGGGCTAGAGGGTGAGAGAATACAGCAGTTACTAGTGACCAGAGCCTACCATCTGGCACTTCTAGCTACAGCCCATGATATTCCCTTTGTAGGTGATCTAGGCATAAAGCATACAAAGAGGTGTATTATGCAGAACTTTTATTGGTCTGGTATTTCCAGGGATGTAACAGGGTAATGTAGGACCTGTGAGCATTGCCAAAAGGTAGGCAAGACAGGAGCCGATGTCAAAGCTCCTTTAATGCCTTTTCCTGTGACTGAGGATCCATTTCAAAGGGTAGCTATGGATATTGTGGGGTCTCTAAGTACCTCATGTTCCACAAGGAAGAAGTATATTTTAGTGGTAATAGATTATGCAATCAGATACCCTGAGGTGGTGGCCCTTTCCTCTATTAAGGCAGAAAAGGTGGCAAATGCTTTGTTAAAGATTTTTAGCAGGCTAGGTTTCCCAAAAAAAAAAAATACTGACTGAAAGAGGTGCCAATTTGACGTCAGACCTGCTTGCTTGTTTGTGGGAGCACTGTGGGGTGAAGCACCTAAAGACCACTCCCTACCACTCCAAGACTAATGGTCTGGTGGAGAGGTTAAACTCTACACTAAAGAGCATGGTATGTGCATTTGCAGACCAGTTTAAGAGGAAGTGGGGCAAATATTTGCTCCATCTGTTGTTTGCTTACAGGGAGGTGCCCAAGGAATCCACAGGTTTTTCACCCTTTGAGTTGTTGCATGGGCATATGGTTAGGCGACCCATAGATTTGATTCATGATGTGTGGGAGGGTGAGTGTGAATCCCACTAGCAGTCTGTTGTGGCACATGTCCTAAATCTTAGACAAGGCTCAGGGAACTCATGGGCTTGGGCAGGAGAACCTGGCAGATGCCCAACAGCAGAAAAATGTCTGGTATGACAAGAATGCTCAAACTAGAGAGTATGCTGTGGAGTAGCAGGTTATGGTTCTCATTCCTGTCAGACACAACAAGCTGCAGGCAGTTTGGGAAGGACCCTTCAAAGTGGTAAGGAAAGTCAGTGATGTTAACTACATGGTAGAACTGATACACAGGAGGCAGGGGCAAAAATTGTACCATGTCAACATGATGAAACCTTACCATGATAGAGGGGCCCTTGTGCTGAGTATTTGCAGTGGATGGTAGGAGGAGTCTTAGGGGGATCTGCTGACTAATCTCCATGAGGCTCGGACCGACACCTCAGTGGAAGGGGTAGCAAGGTCCCAGTAGCTATCCCCTACTCAGGTTCAAGAAATCCGAGCAGTGTTACAGAGGTTTTGGGGGCATGTTTACTGGGAAACCTGGGTGCACCCACCTGGTGCAGCACCATGTAGATACAGGACCCCAAAGGCCTATTAAGCAGGCCCTCAGAGGGTGCCTGAGAGAGTCAAACAGACTCTGAGGGAGGAAATACAGGAAATGTTGGAACTTGGGTAATCCAGGAGTCCAGCAGTCCCTGGTCCTCCCCAGTGGTGCTGGTACCAAAGAAGGATGGCAGGACCAGGGTCTGTGTGGATTACACGAAATTAAATAGTCACACAGAGTCAGATGCATACCCCATGCCTAATGACAGATGAAGGCATAGAGCAGCTGAGTGGGGCTAAGGTGAGTATGGCAGAGGTCTGCTACCTAGAACATAGAGTGGGGAGTGGTAAGATCTGACCAGAACCCGCTAAAGTGGAAGCCATTCAGGCATGGCCTACCCCTGTTACCAAAAAAAACAGGTGAAGACATTCTTAGGGATAGCAGAGTACTACAGAAAGTTTGTCCCCAATTATAGTACCATAGCTGCTCCCCTCACAGACCTGACAAGGAAAAACAGGCCAGATAAGGTAGTGTGGACCCCAGCATCTGAGCAGGCATTCCACAAGCTTAAAGAAGATTTGGGGGGACTCCCTGTGTTAGCCAGTCCAGACTACAGGAAATAATTTGTTGTGCAGGTGGGTGCTTCAAACCATGGGGTGGCGGCTGTCCTCAGTTTTCCTCAGAGAGAAAAGAGCACCCAGTGGTATATCTCAGCCATAGGCTCCAATCCAGGGAATAATGCTATGCAGGTGTAGAAAAGGAATGTCTAGCCAGAGTGTGGGCACTGCAGAAACTTCAGTCTTAACTGTTTGGAAGGAAATTTGCTGTAGTTACAGACCACAATCCCTTAACATGGCTACATTAAACTAGCCAACAAATTGCCAAGGTTCTCTGGAGGAGCCTAGGGTTGCAGGCATATGTTAGGACAGTGTAACACTGTAATGGGGTCAGCAATGCAAAGGCAGCTGGAATCTGAAGACAGGGAAAGGGGTAATGTATTCCCAGATAGGCTCATCCCCCTCAAGCAACAGTTCTCAAGGGTCACTAGAAAACTAGCTTGAGTCTTTGAGTGGGGAAGAAATGTCATGAAACGAGGTACTGCTAGACCAGCTATCTGGAATTTTGTAAATAATTATAGTCATTTCTGAATATCAACATGATTCATACATGATGCCTGTGTTACAAATGTATTAGAACTGTATGTCATGGGTATATCCAACTGCTTGAAGGTATTTGCAAAGTGCTTGAAATGTAACCACATCATGCCCTACTGGAACAGAACAGAAATGTACCTGCACTATTGTAAATGTTTAGATGTATATATTTAACACAGTAAACTGGAGTACAGGGAGTTAACTTCAAAAAAATAGCTGAAATTAAATTACTTTATGGCCAGGTCATAAATAAAAGCTGTTATCTTTCAGTTTCAGTGTGGTAACAAATATAATGTCTTTGCTGAGAAGCTTTCTGTATTGTCTTGGAAGTGATTTCTTGTTTTATGAATTCCAGGATTTGTCATAAATCTGAGAAAAAGCCCTTGTCTATGTATTTTCACAGGTAAATGCTAAATGCTACCAGCTGCATTCAGTGATTGTTTTCGCCTGGGATAGAGTCAGATGTCAAGAAATGGTGTCATTCTGCAAGCTAGCCCAATAGTAATATTTCACAGGTTCATAGGTTCATAGGCGTGTACTAGGCTAATAGCCCTGGAGCCCTTACAAGCCTAGCCCATAGAAGTGCCCTGACATTGTGCCACCCAACATTAGTTCCCAGTGCCTCTAATAATATTCAGATATTAATTTGAGGTCTCTTTGAGAGAGGGGCAGCATTCTGTATTCTGCCTTGGACCTGATCAGATCCATTCACCACACACTTGACTTGCTGTACAGAAACTAAGTTAACTAAGGAATAGTAATTCTCTTAGATGCAGTCAGGAGTATAGCAAAGCTTAATTTAGATGTTTTTCTTTATTTATTTGGGACTGTCCTGCAATGTTGTTTTAAATATTTCCTGTGGTTTTGAACTCTGATGATGTTACTGTGATTATATACTGAGTATTTTCTTATTCTTTTATTATTTATTATTAAATATGTTTAAACCTTTCATTGTGGCTGGTCCTTTTAGAGATATTTAAGTTCTGAGAGTACTTGCATATTTATTTGGTGACACTGTGGGGGCCACTCCTAATAACCTTGCTCTTGGTCAAACTACTATTTGTATTAATAGTAGCATTACACGGTAAGATTGGACACTCTTTGTTAATGGCCTTAAAGTAGCTGATAATGGGTTCTGGTGTCAATGATAACTACCTTATAGTCTGAACAGAAGGGGGTCATAGATAGTAAACCTGTGCCAGCCTTCCCCAGCAGGTGTGCACGTGTGTGTGTGTGTGTGTGTGTGTGTGTGTGTGTGTGTGTGTGTGTGTGTGTGTGTGAATCAAACCTCAAAGAGTGTGTATGTCAGCTACTTAGGCAGGGACGCAAAGCACTGGTTGGACAGAGAGGGTGCTGAAGGACATAGCTTGGCCACTTAGTTGATCTCAACTTTATAGCTGTGCCAGTGGGGAGTATTAATGAAGAGCTGGAGAAAGAGGGAGAAACCATTCCTGGACTGATTGTAGTCTCTGTGTGATCTTAAGGGAAATTGCACTTGATGCAGACAGTTTCATCTGGAAATAGTGTGTGTGTAACTTGTCATCTTTCCAGTGTACATCCCCCACTGGTGCCAGTTGTGAGGATTGAGGATCTTTAATTACTGGCCCAGTGGTGGGGCGTCACATATAACTTTTCTTTCTTATTTGGTAACTTATCTACCAATCTGTCCAAGAACTATAAAGCAGTCTCATAGTTGCATTATCTTTTCCTTGTTTAACACTTCTTCATCTATATTTCAGTGGCCAACTTCTTTACCCTTTCCTTTCTCTGACAGCTCTTTTATTATTCCTAGTTAAAGCTGAAATAGGTAAATGATCTGAGATCAAGACACTAAATGATGCTTTACAGTTTCCTGTAATGTTTCTGAAAACATCAAGTAGTCAGATTCTGTTTTATGAGCTACCCTTATAAATATATCTTCTCTTTATGTTCATATAATTTCTCATGAATTTTACCATGTCTCATAATATCTCATCTGTCCCATTTCCTAAATAGTTAAACTTTCCTATCATAATAGTCATGATTACTAATTTTAATTTTCAGGTCTCCCCTGAAAAGAAGCCATTGACCTAGTGGGACCAGTCCATTCAGCAAAGTACAAATAAAATAAAATAAACTCAATTATTTTGGGTGACTTTAACCACTCTTCAATAAATTGGGACATCGATACCACCAATGTAGAAAATATCTAAAATGTCCTGGACTTAAGGCCCTACAGCAATGCCCACTGAGGTATAGGATTACAAACGTGCTACCCTCAATATATTTTATGTTGAAATATCAAAATTTACTTACAACTGCACCACCAATGACCTTGATTCAGCAGCAAGATCCACTACAGAATTTTATACCAGTTTAGAAAAATGCAGGGAGCAAGCAGCCCCCACCAGAACCAGGTATCATGGGAAATTAAAAAATAGACCATTCTTTATCATCTACCATCATAAATAAAGTTGTCCAACAAAAGAAAGAAACTCTTTCAATTTAAAACATCTCTTCTCAGGTATAATTTGTAAAGCATTGCATAAAAGAAAAAAAAATGAAAAACACTATTCACTAAAGCAGCCCATGAATTTAGGCTGCATCTGAAACCAAAGACAATTATAAATATTTCTTCAGTTATAATAAAAAGATAAGAAACAATACTCCACATTGTTTTAAACCTATTCATAGTGACACATCCTACTCTGACTGAATAAAAAGTGCCAATATCTTTGCAAACAAATTAATTGCAAATATCTCCCGAGACTTCTGTTCAAAGTCCTGAAATACCTGAATTCCTTACTCCCCAATTATCTTAAAGATTGTTTAGCAAAAATAATAAAATAATACTGTGACAAGCCCTCTCTACCCCGGGACAGTAACAAAGGAGTCTCAATCCTCACCACTGTCGCCAGTAAGGGAGTGTCACTAAAGCAGGAATAGAAATACACAATTTCCCCTAACACTATACTGGTAACAGGTTCCAAACCTGGGGACTGGACTATATGCTTCACTTCAGGTCACCAAATGAGTCTCCACACTAACCACTGCAGAGCACTGTGTCACAGTTCTAGGTATCTGACACACTATCTCTTAAATGTCTGATATTCACACATGCACACAGTCTTGGGAAAGACTGACATAGATTTGCTTGCTGTGTTTCTTTGCCCAGATTACAAGGTTATGGCTGCCACCAGTCAAATACCACAATACCCTTCAAAAGGGGTTTATAATTATATTGCATAAAATAGATATTGAAACAAATGGTAGCATGTATCCCAAGCAGTAAGGCTTTTCGCAGTGACCCTGGTGTTATCGCAATAAGCATAAACACTCTCAAGTTATTAAAAATATTCACTAAATAACCAGCCACAATTAGAGGTAGCAAAACATTTAATAGTAAATAAAAAGATTTAAAATGTAAATACTGAATAACTGATTCCAATAAACAACAGAGTTTCACACACAGGAAAAATGAAAATAATGATGTAGGATAGAGCTCACATTGATTTTTAGAAAACCTCTAATTAACTAGCTGTAGTCCCCTGACTATCTGAAGATTAACTGTCCCTATCTAATCTAAATAAGTCAGCAAGACAAGATTATACTCTTACTTCTGCAAGGCAAGATGAGAAATTATGTCCACACTCCAGGCCGTTGTCTGTTCTCAACGACTGGAACAACTTCTCTGGAAACAACTGGACTACTACTGCTCAACAGCTTTGAAAAACAAACTGAATGACTGAAGTATTGCACACATACTTAATTACTCAATTACTAATGAACTTTAACTGACACAGAACCGCTTTTATAGCAGATTTTTAAAAGTAACAGAAATCTGCAATTACAGTTCTACTCTCTTACATCAGACTGAAAAGTAAAAAACAGCTGCAGTGAAGATTCTGATCTCCCAGCTCTGGCACACAATGACATCACATCTAGGTCAACTGATTCTGGCATAACATAAATTCTGAATTCTCTTTAAAAAAACATGTACATTTGGTCAGCCAGAAGAACACTGTTTGACATTCAAACATCTTGCATAAATCAGAGTGATAATCAAAATACATAAACTTATTTACAAAATTATAGCTAGTCATGTTGGCATATGTAACATATGGTAATTTACAATTATTTACAAAACTTCAGCCAGTTATGCTAGCATAGATAACAATATCTGATATACTCACAAAGACTACAAGTTCCTCCATAAGACTTGACAGTATATGCGGTTGCTATATTAATAGTGTCAAACATAATTTTGCAGACCCACTACTTAACCTGTTTAAGGTATGTTTAGCAACAAGTATTGTCTCTTATGAGTGCTGCAATGCAATTGTGATGCCTCTCCATAAGTGTGACCTTACAACTGACCCAGGTAGTTGCAGAAATGTCAACTTTCTTAGCCTCACTTGCAAAGCCATGGAACATATTATAACTGCAATATGAGCAGACTTGACCCCCTCCCAAAAAAGTGTGCATTTGTGAAGGGTAGACCCTGTGTACTGAACACTCAAAATTTGCTGTATATTCCATGGCATTTCTATATATTTTCCCATGTTTTCATAGCTAATTCTACTCCACTATTCTCTACTGTTTGCCTTTCTGCACATAACGTCTTTCAGATATGGTCTGATTAGCTTCTGCCTTCAAAGCCATCTCCTCCCATGTCTTCTGTAAGTCTGGCTTATCTCCATAAATGGGACAACACATGAGAAGAAAAAAAAAGGGTAGAAACATCACCAACAGATTACCATGCATTGACATAATAAGCTACCTAGTCTAGGTTCATCCTCAACACTCATCTATGATTATGGTCCATGGCCATAATTTTTCCATCCCTCTAGCAGCTTGCAGTTACAGTAGTGCTGCTGTATCTAGGCTGCTGCTAAGGAACATACCTGATCATCCATGAATCTTGGTTAGAGTACTATACACCTCTTGACAGACAATACCCCCATTAGCTCCTTGCCAGACAATGCCCGATTAGCTCCTGTAGCCTCACAGTACTATCCATCAATCGATCTGGTAACAGTCAGTCAGTGGAACTTTCACAGCTTTTTCATCAGAATAGATGACCTGAAGCCTTGCCCCTTACTGATCGGCTCATCCAGCACATTGGATAGCTACCAGATAAATGGTCAATTAGATGAGGCAATGCTTCACTTTCAAGTGCAGCAGAGCTGGTTACATTTATCATGACAAAAATTATTGATGAAATGTGGAGTTCTACTAGTTCAATCACAGCTGTACATTTTCTGCTATATTTTCATTTTCTTTTGAAGTGTGTTTGCGTTATCACTTTTTCATTATTCTTTAGATGTTGTGGGAGAGTTGCATATCAAAGATGGAGACTCAGAGATGAACAAGGTAAAATACACTAAGAAAGGTAAACAAGAAAGATACAGTTAGTGCATTATGTATATATATATCTATATATATAGTAGTTCACGAAGTAGCAGCCAAAATGAAGAGGAAACAAGTGAAGTTTAATGCTTGCTGCACAACTGAGTACACCATAAGGAGGGTAAATCAGGAGAAAGTGGTTCAGGAAGAGACATAAAATTAATGCATAAATATACAGAGACAGACAGTCTACATTTATAACTATTACTAATCCATCTGCAGCAATTCAGTTTACTGCAGGCATCTGTATGTCAATACATTTTATTTTTAGACTCCTAGTTCCATTTTATGTTTAAAAGCTTTTAATCTTGTGCTTAATGTTTGCAGGAAACAACAGTTAAATAATTTATGTGATGGTATATATGAGACTTAATGTCATTTATTTAGCCTTTAAGGGTTTAGATGTCTGATGACTTGTCTTAAAATCAAATTCATTTCCAAATTGGAAATGGGTATGACTGCACAACTTCTATAGCAATTTGAACATTTTATAACATTGCTAATGGTAAACAAACTGAATAATAAAGATCAAAACTGAAATATAAGTTTCTTTCAACTGAGTAGTCAAAGCAGATTGGGTAGTAATATAATTCTTCATAATTTTCATAAGTTTATATTGAAGAATATTTGATGAAATTTGATGTTTCTCATAAGATCAGCTCTGCCAAGGCAAACATCATTCAGTAGGTAGTGTATCCTATTCATTGTCCTGAGAACTAAATCTTCTGCCAGCAAACAATGAGTCTAAGGCTCTGAGCAAGTTATCCTCAATGGGATACCAGCCTATTGCAGGAGGTATCCACACAGATATGCAGGTCATACATCACACAGCCACACACCTACAGGAAATATAGAAGACAAATAACTCATTATACCATGACCCCCTCATTAATATTCCAAAACGTGCACGCTGATTGGTCAGCGTGCACGTTGTAAATCGACTTATACTAATGGAAAAAGGTCCGGTCGCCCGGACTTTTTCCATTAGTATAAGTCTTTTTTAAAACACTGTCTCGCTATGTTAAAGGAGTTTAACATAGCGACACAGATTTAAAAAAAGCAACGGAGATCTCCATTGCTTTTTTTAAAGCTGTCTCGCTATGTTAAACTCCTTTAACATAGCTACACAGTGTGTAAAAAGCAATGGAGATCTTGCTTTCTCCGTTGCTTTTTTTTAAAACCTGTCTCGCTATGTTAAATGGGTTTAACATAGCGAGACAGCTTTAAAATAAGCAACGGAGATCTCAGTTGCTTATTTTAAAGCTGTCTCACTATGTTAAACCCATTTAACATAGCGAAACAGTAAAAAACAATGGAGATCTTGCTTTCTCCGTTGCTTTTGTCCACAGCTCTGATATACTGCATAGACATGCGCAGTACATCAGAACTTCCACGGAATACCAGACAGCTGCAGAAGGGCACTAAGGAGGCATTATACAATGCCATTATTTAAGAAAAGTAATTATTTTTTTTCTTAAATATTGTCATTGTATAATAGCAATAACCCACTTCTGGGTGTGGGTAATGCTGGATTTACCCATGGTTGGCTTTGTTTCGTCCCTCGGGCTTCACCCTCGGGACCAAACCACACCAACCGTAGGTAAATCCAGCATTACCCACACCCAGGCATGGGTTATTGCTATAGTAATCACCCTAGCTTATTTTTCTTCAAGTGAGGCATGCATTTTTTTACACTAAATCTCCATGCTCTCCCAGTTCTTCTGTGTCTTTTTTTTTTCTTTTTTTAACCAGTATAGGCTATACCAAGAAATGTTTCCTCTGCATGGTAGAAGGACAGTGATAAAAAAGGTCTGTCTTTAGGGAACAGAAAATGAAATGTGGTGCAAACAAGCCAAATTGTAATGAAACAAGAAACACTGTTCTGAGAAAGAAAAAGGTGATACAATATGTAAGACACAACAGGATGCATAGAATACAATAGAAAATGCTAAATACAGGAAAAAAGCATTTCATACCTAATGAAGAAAAAGCAAATATCCAACCCTGATCAACACATTCTGCAATTGGAGGAGTGTAACGCAACAGTGTGTGTGGATTATTTACAAATGTAATGTTCAGAAGAACCTTGAGTGGGCCATGCATGCAAACAGTGATACAAACATAGCAGGAAATGTTTTTAATAAAACCTTAAAGTCAATGCATAATCCTGTATTTTCCAAAGAATGAAATAAAAAAGATTGCAAGTGGCTATAACAACTTATAGTTCACACATAAGATTTTCAAGCTACCGTGTAATGTTTAATTTAAAGAAAATTGCAAGGCACTCAGTCAGACCTGCCCATGACTGAAGGTGGTGACAGCACAGGGAATGTAGCTCCATAAATGCAGCCAGCATGGATGTACATGCAACATTTCAACAGAGCAAGAATTCATCACTAGAATGTGATATAACATGCAAGAGTATCACACAGCATTGCAATGGCCAGGTACCATCACACATATACAACATATTAACTGATAGAAACACCCAGGATGCCACCTTGTAAGAAAAATACTAACACAGGCATTTACAAACTGAAAACCCTTTTGTGGTATGCACAGGCAAGGTGAGAAATGGGTAAATAGACCAAAAAATGAGAAACAAGAAGACACAACCTATGTTGTATTTTCTCCAGCAGTGTTATGAGAAGCTGTTTCACTGGCAATACATGCATATCAAAGGGATTGAACGCTGATATTTTATCAGGAGTAATCATGTGGGGAGATTGGAATGCACAGAATGGAAGAATAGGCCACATACTATGGCTCTATGTCAGTTTAATGAAAGACCACATTGTTGAAACTGATATAGTCAAGACCATATGGTGAACAATGCAGTTAAATGAAAAACTAACATAAAGCCACACAACACCATCCAACAATACAAACAATGTTTATGCAGGGGGATAAGCCACCCTGCACCCCATATACCCTTGATAATTATATATGCCACCTCTGATATCACACAACAGTGGGGAAAGGGCAAATTCCCTGATCCCTACTGAAAACCAAGAGCTCAGTCAGAATGGTTCGACTAAACAAATTGTTGACCATATTGTCTCAACCATATGGGTTTTGACAATTTGGCCCTTCAACAAATTGATATGGACCTACATTCTAAAACTAGTGCTAAGTGGCTGAGCTGAAGATGTAATAACTACAGTAGAACTGCAGTAGCATGAGGGTCCCCTGCTTGGCTACTGGCTGAGCCATGTTCTGACAATGAGGAAATGTATATATGTATATATCTATATCTATATATACATATATACATATATATATATATATATATATATATATATATGTGCGTGTGTGCTTAATACTAGTGGGATGGAATGCAATGAATGTACTAACATAGGTCTCATTGGCTGAAGATGCTCAGAGCATTTACAGACATTTCATATCCTGGCCACTATGTATAAAAATGTCCAGAGTATCACCTCTGTGATGGGCTTTTATTTCTAAAACACAATATACTGTCCTGTCTAGGGATCAAGTATGGTTAGAGTGAAGAGAAATCATGCAGATTAGTAGAACTGGGCATACTAGGGGATAACAAGTCATTTCTGATTGAAAGGGTCTCCGAAACAGAACCTTATGTATTGATAACACAGGTGGATAGTAATTTTAGGCTTTTGTGTACTGACAATGGTGATTGCTCTGCTAGTTCAGCTTCTACAAACCATTTTAAACAAACAAGTGACTCTACTAATGTTGTTAATGCTGTACATAGGGAGGATAATCTGGATAATTTCCATGCTTGGTTGAAAAAAAACAATTTAATTACTTTGTTACTAATGCACCTACTGATGTAAATGTTGGACAGAATGACACTAATTAAAAGTCTCTTGCCAAAATTATCCGAGCTTCTTACGAAATATAGAGCCCTACAAATTGACAACGAATATTTAAGTGAATGCCTTAAGAGGACATTGTTCCAAAGGATCTGAGATTTTCCAAGTACCCTAACAACATACATAAAGGCTCTGACTGTTACAATGAATTGTTAGAAATTTTTAATAAATGTGGCCTGGACATTATGAGAATTATATTGAAACAAAATGAGATTTTATTGAGTACATTATGGGTAGAGATTGATGTATTAAATAATCATATAACTAAGGATGTAATGTTCACAGTGGAGGCAGAGAAAAATAAATATTTTGAGGTACTTGATATGGTGGATGAGAAATGTAGTATTAACATCAATAGGAAAATTAAAAAAATGGAAAGAGATTTACATGAATATGAAACCAAGACTTGTTACCCCGACCCAAAAAGACCTGCTGTGTATCCTGCCATGAATGAAAACCATCTGGCTCAGGACAATGTACATTTACAATACAACAGAAGGGGTTCTATTGATGAGGAGACCTCTATACATGGCCCTTTAGAAACCCCCCGCTTCGCAGGTCAGAAAGAATTATGAACCAACAGGCCCCTCAATACTTTCAGGGGTACAGTGCGGCAGCGAAGCAGGGTATGGGGAAGAGGAGGAGGGGGGGACCCATGAGATATCAATAGAAAACGAAGATGTACATGTTTTTAGAGACCCTTTGCAATTCAACACCACTTCAGTAGCAGTTAAACTTACTCTGGGTAACTTCAACATCTTTAATTATTCTGATTATGAACCCACTCCTGTCCTTTTTGGTCTTTTATCTAAGGGGTTCAAGTTTGTCCCACAAACTAGAGGAGATGTTTCCAAGTATATAATGGATTTTAAGTTATTCATACGTAAAATGAACTTAGATATAATCTTGCAGGGGAACTCCTCCCTTCATCAGGGACAAGAACTTGGGCATAGAAGTGTCTTCAACCCCCCCCCACTCATCCCCATCTTAGGAATTTTGAGGTACTTATGGAAAATTAGTTTAGAAAACACAGTGCTCAGGGCCCTAACAGAAAGGCATTCAATCTAAATAAGGATGAATAGACCATATTAAACCAACTGAGGGCTGATAAGAATATACGGATTATGAAGCCTGACAAAGGCGGAGGTGCTATGCTTATGAGTTCAGTAACCTATGAGGGTAAGATGCTGAACTTATTGGGGGATCTTGATGCATATAGGTGGGTCTCAAAGAACGAGATCAATATTGCCTATAAAAGGATTGACATGGCCCTATATGACTTACTTATGGAAGGGTTGATAAATAAAGATACCTATCATTATCTGAGTAACACTAGACCCAAAGTCCCCAATATTTTTGGAATCCCGAAAGTACATAAGGACCTTTTAGATCTTCCATTGAGGCCGATTGTTTGTGCAGAGGGATCCAAAACCACACCACTAGCTAAATATTTAGATACCAAGCTTAAACCCCATGGACAAAATAAAAAACAAATTTTGAAGGATTCAGGGGGATTTTTACACAAAATAGACTTGGATTTGGATTACCAGCAGGTCCTTTTTGTCACTATTGACATCAAGGATCTGTTCTCTGTTATCCCTCACTCTAAGGGTATAGAATGGTTGGAACTATATTTAACAGATGAGGTCCAGATTCCCCTTAATGACTTACACATTATTTTGGGACTCATGGACTTGGTTCTCAAAAATAACTTTCTGTATTTTGGTAGGGAATTTTTACACCAAGTAAAAGGTGTAGCAATGGGGCAAATTGTGCCCCCAACTATGTGAACATTGTGTTGGCTTGGTTTTCATTCTCCATTCCGAATACCGACTTGTTGGGTAAAATATGTTAGGTTCCTTGATGACATTTGTATTTGATGGGTAGAGACAGAGGCCAAGTTAAATGAATTTCTGAAATACTTGGATACAACAACAGAATTCCTAAAATTTACACATTCTATCTCCAGAGAGTCTGTGAATTTCTTAGATGTCATGTTGGAGAAGACAGCAAATGGCTGTGTTAAATCCAAGGTCCATCAGAAGATCACATATCCCAATTCATACTTGCACTATACAAGTGCACCCCTCCAGTTTCAGAAGAGGACTATAGTTAAGGGACAATTCATTTGTGCATCAAGAATGACTTCTTGTGACAATGATTTTAGGGATGAATGTGAATTTTTAAATCGATTATTTTTAGAAAGGTGATACCCAGACAAACTCATTGTGGGTATTAAAAATAAAGTGGTAGCCAGGAGAAGCAAATAATTTTTTCCTGTTCTGGGGAGGGATAGGAAAGGTGACTCACAGTATCTTTCCCCTTGACAGGCCTGTTTTGATGCCAGTAGAGCTTTTATTACTGAATACAATGTCAATATTTTAGACCTTAACAACATGGTGAAAAATAAAGGGAGAGGTTTATGGGTCTCACAGACCTACCATTCTCCAACAAATGCCCCCCAAATTCATTTTCAAAAAAGGTAAAAGTTTGAAGAATTTATTGGAATCTAGTAGAGATGCTAAGGGATACCTCAGTACTAGACGTAAGGGTACATTTAGATGTGGGACATGCCAACAGTGTCAATATGTGTCCAACCAAGAGAGTTTAGTACTGATAAGTCAGGGTAGAATACTCACAAGTCATCAGTACCACAATTGTAACAATGAAAAAGTGGTGTATTTAGTGATGTGTTCTCAGTGTCCCTCATTTTATGTAGGCAAAACTGAGTGGAAACTAAAGAGACGCATATATGAACACATGTATGATATTAAGAACAAAAATAATAGTGATGCTCTCTTTAAACATACTATCTTATGTAGTCAAGTCAGGTTTAGCTTTTTTGTTCTTGAAAGTCTTCCACTTGACATTAGAGGGGGACCTTGGGAGACATGCCTTGAATACAGGGAACTGTATTGGCAGGTCTCATTGGAAGCCGGCAGACAACCGGGCTTAAATGGATATATCTCCATTTTACCACTTTTAAAATTAAGAGCTGCTAAATTATAAATGGGTTTTTTTGTAGGCACCCACATTTATATTATTTATCTTTTTTGAATTTGGCCTTCTTACATTTCTAGATACAAGTTTCAATTTAAGGCTCTTGTCAGTAGATGCCGGTAATATTATATTTTAACATTTGTATAATTTTATAATACATTCAATGCACACTGGTTTTTAAGGTATATACTGGGTGTTTGTGAGGTAGAAAGTTTTATTAAGGAATTGTATTCATGAAATAGTATTTATAGATATTGCACTGAATTTTAATTATGTTATTATGCCTTGTTTTTAAATATGTATTCCTATATGGTAAATATAGGGTGTGCGTAGTTTATGTATGGTTTAAATGCATTTACTAATTAAGAGATGTCATTGACTGGTTAATTTTCTTTTTATCTTGTATAAAAAAGGCCAGTATTTTTTGCTCTTTGTCTGATGACGTTTGTGGAAGGAGACAAAAAGTATGTGTACTAGGAGCGTTAACGTGAATAAACAGTGTGTGCTTTTATGGTCTTGTGTTATTACATCACAGGAGCTTGTCCGTGCCCATCACTTTGTGTGGATTTATTGGTGACTTTTGAGTGGTGGTATTCTCCTTGAGTTTTGACTTACAGGAGGATACTACCAACTAAAATGTAATTCCAGAAAAACAATAGAAATTAGAAATATTATAGACTCAGCTAGGCACATAAATATGGATGCCAAAAGGTTCAAAATGCACAGAATATTAGAAACAATAAAAAAGTGTTGAGAAAAAAAAGTAATGGCTCAATTCTGCTTTATCCATCTGTTATCTTAAAATAATAATAATAATACTCCAGGTCTGGAGTCTAGCTCCATGTCTAGGTCTGGAGTCAGGATCTAAAGCAGTAGCAGCAGAAGAAAACACAAGATATACGACTGACAACTGTACAGATTTTCACAGGATGCTCAGATTTTTGCTTTATATTTTTGGTCCATTTTTCATAAAATTGTGGTTTTCTGGCAAATCATTGGCAAATTATTTAGAGATGAAGTCAGAATATAATGAGAGTAATTTGAGTTTCAGAATTCATACCCTTCACAAAATTCATGCTAATGCAAAATCTGTTATTCTATCAATTTTCCAAGTTTATAAGAGCAATATTTAAAATGTGTCCCTATTTTTGGGCCTTTGTCCTCCCATTATTGATGGCTTTATCCAGATTTCTTGCTCTAAGAGGTTGAGAGGTATGCTGGTAGTATAAACATAAGCAGAGGTCACTCGTTAATTTGATAAACTAAGTTTGACAACAGCACTGAGGCAAAACATTAAGCCAACCAACACAGTAACAAGGTTTCTAGCTAACTAACAATTTTGTCCAGTGTTAACAATGACTACAAACAGTTCAAGCAGTAGAAACGTCCTTTTCTGAGATTAACAGTTAGCAAAAGTACAAATGGCCACATTCAGTTTTTCTGTTATGTCCCACCAGAGCAAGAGAGCAGGATTCACAATGGAAATAGTCTAAATGTACAGCCACTAGAGCTAGAAAACCAAAAAAAAAATTAAACATAGTAGGGTGGAAAATGAATGTGATATAAAACCTGAGTATTCATTTTAAATACTGTAATCTGCAGCCTGCTGTCTGTAATCATGTGCAGAGGATACAAAAACAAGAAGTTATGTATTCACCATAACATTCTATCTGTGGTGTCAATTTTCATTTATCCTCAACATATGAGTTCTGTTTTGATCCTCTGAACCAGCTTGGCCATTACTAGAGCTCACACAAGCCAAAATCTCTTGAGCCTAATCCACAGTGCTCCTCTCCTAGTTATCTCAGATCAAGTTTTCTGAAAGACTGACAGAAAGAATAAACCCCAAAAGCCTTCATAGAGGCCATATCTGGAGCCATATAACAATAACAATAAGTGATATGTGTCCATTATCTATGCCCTCAAAAAACATCGAGGGCCAGAGGAAGGTGAGAGGTGAGTACATAACTTCTTTATCTGAAGTTGTCAATTTTCATTTTATCCTTGACATATGGGACAGAGTCCTCAATTACCTTTGACCTTGGGTGGACTCAAGAAAGGATATTCCTCAGCACCATTGAAGCAAATGATGTTCTTCCTCTGGAGATCAGATCCAATTTGTAATGAGTAATAAAGGTATGAGGGGGAGCCCAAGTTGCTGCTGTGCAGATATCATCCATAGAAGCTCTAGACTGGAAAACTACTGAAGTAGCTACAGCTCTTGTAGAATGTATCTTTAAAGGTCTAGGCAATTTAATTTTCTTTTTATTGCAGATAAAAAAAATACATTCTTTGAGACATCTGGCTAGCATCGCTTTGCTAACTGGTTGGCCAAGTCTTGTAGATGAAAATGACACAAACAGTTGGTCAGATTTTTCCTTAAATTCTTAGTTCTGTGTAGATAGAAATGTAGTTGTTAATGTCTAATAAATGCAAGCAGTATTCCCCTTTGTTAGTAAAACTGAGAAAAAAATGCTGGCAAATTAATAGTCTGATTGATATTGGTCTCTGACACCACCTGAGGCAAGAAGGAAGGACTGGTTCTCAGTGAAACTGTGTCTTTATGGAAAATCAGGTAAGGAGGTTTGCATGATAAAGCATGTATTTCTGAAATCCTTCTGGCTGAAGTTACTGGCACTAAAATACAGTTTTCCAGGACAAAATTTTCAGACTGCATTCAGTTGAAGGTTCAAAAGGAGGGTGAACAATGGCTTGTAGCTCTAAGTTGAGATCCCAAGGTGAAGTAGGGATTTTAGCAAGAGAATTCCATTTAAGTAGGCATTGCAAAGCTTATAAGAAGCCAAAGAGGATTCTTTAAATGATTATGGAAATTAGAAATAACAGCTAATTGAATTCTTATTGTAGATTGGGAAGCACCTGCTTTAAAAAGTTAAGCTAAAATTTCTAGAACTTTATGAATGGGCACTGAAAAAGGGTTTGAAGAAGTTTATACAATTTGTGAATGAAAGCACCAATTAAATAAATCTTTAAAAGTTCTGTTGGTTTCTTTTTTTTTAGCCATCTGGCTTGGATTACAGTTTTGCAGTTTGTTATTCTTAGTTTTCACTGAAAAAGGGTCCAAAAGGTAAACCTCTTCCATTTACTAGCATAGAGTTGGCTTGTGAGAGGCTAGTAGTATATAACGTAAAGGGAAGAGAATAAGGGATGCTTGGCTATTAACAGAACCGGAGAACCCAAGCTGTCAGCTTGAGGTTCACAATGTTTGGATCGATTAATCCATCTGGATGAGATAGAAGGTCTGGAGTTTGTTCCAGAATCCAAGGTTGTTGAATCAGATAAGACCAAATAAAGTGGAACCATATTTGTTGAGGCCAATAAGGTGCAATGAGGATTACTTTGTTCTTCAACCTGATTGCTTTCTGTAGGAATTTCGGGATTAGAGGAATTGGGGGAAAGGCATACAGCACTCTGGAGGGCCAAATGTGGAGAAGAGCATCTCTTGATGACTCCCATGGAGGGAGGATCAGGGAAAAGTAGCTGCTGCACTTGTTGTTTACGGGATAGGCAAATAGGTTGCAGCAAAGGCTGGCCCCATTGATGTAAAATCCTTTCCATTACTTTTACACTGAGAGACCACTCATGAGGCAGGAGAATACACCTGCTTAATTTGTCCACTATCACCTTGGAATTCCCTGGAATGTGCATTGCTATCAGAAAGCATTTGGAAAAGATCACTACCACCACACTCTGAGAGCTTCTGGACACAGGGTATAGGATTTGGTTCCTCTCTGTTGATGTACCAAATCACTGACATATTGTCCATTTGAATCACAATTGTATGTGAAGGAAGTGCAGTTTGAAAGGCTTGCAATGCTAAAAGCACTGCCCTTAGTTCCAGTACATTGATATACAAATTGGCATCTGTAGGCCAAGTCCCTTGGATAGTCATGCATAGGTAACACCCACCACCCCATCTGGGAGGTGTCCGTGGTCACTATGGCTTGGGGTTTGATGGGACAAAGGGATAGCCTAGACGAATGTCTTCAGAATGCATCCAACAAGGTAAATCTTTCCTGCAAAAATCAGTGCTCAAAATCATGTTCGATATGGGTTGGTGTAATATTGACCATTGAGATGCTACCAACCATTGCAGTATCCTTGAGTGGCATCTTGTTAAGGGAAACAGAGTTATAGCTGCAGCCATCGAGCCCAGTGCTTGAAAGACTAGGTAAGCGGTTACTTTTCTGTTGCTGAGTAGCTTCTGTACCTGAACTCTGATTTTCTGTAATCTCACAGGTGGAAGAGAAGGTATGGAAGTCTGAGTATTTATAATGGAACTATCAACTTTAAATTCTGTGTTGGGGTCAATTCGATTTTTCATATTTTATAGTAATTCCCAGGTAATAGCAAATGTGAAAAGTACATGGTCTTTTATTTCTATCAATCGATGCCTAGTCAGAGAGGTAATGAGTCAATCATCTAGATATCAAAACACTTGAGCTGCTACTACTAACAACCACTTAGCGAGCACCCTGTGGGCGGTGGTGAGACCAAAGGGCAGAAATCTTAATTGAAAGTAATTAGTTTTCAGATGGAATTGGAGGAATCTTTTGAATCTTTGCCCATCTTGATATGGTACTATACATATATTTATCCTGAAGATCTATTGAGCACATCCAATTGTCTTTTTCCAAAAACTGAAGAATAGAATGTACTGTGACCATCTGGAATTTGGTTTGGTGGATTGATTTGTTTGGTGCACTTAGATTCAAAACTGGAATCCAGTCTCCTGTCTTTTATGGCACTAAAAAGAATCTTGAGTAAATTCTGGACTCTTTCTGGTCTGGTGGGACTCCTTAGATGACTCCTTTTTCTAGCAGTTTCTGGATTTCTCGAACTGCTTGTTCTCTCTGACTGGGTGGAACATCAGGAATTTTCTTGCATATGGGAAGAGGAAGAGAAAAGGGAATTGTATAGCCTCTGTTTATAATCCTTTGCACCCAAGCATCCAATGTTATTTGTAGCCAGGCATTTCAGTGCAGGAATAAGCCTCCAGAGGAAGACAATTGGGCCTCCTTTCAGGAGCGCTGGTAGGATTTACTAGAGAAAAAAAATCACTGAAACCCTGATTTTGTGGGCCACCTTTGCCATGGGGGCTGCGTCTTCCATTGGAGTTCCCTCCTCTGCCCCTGTGGGATCTACCTCCACATGTGTCCTGAAAAGGCTCTTGGGACTTTTTTGAACCACATTTTTCAACTGCTTCTCTGATTTCTAGAGGATGGTTATTGAGGAGTGGGAAAACATATACCCCAACAGAACGGGTCTTTCCATCTTTCTCACACCTGGATAAAGTTTCTTTAACCTTTGGAACAAATAGGGACGATCCATCAATGGGTGCTCTGATGAATGAAGACTTAAATGGCTCCTCAGATTTACATAGGCACATTCAGGCATGTTTACTAATGGTAACACCTGAACCAGCTGCTGTAGTGGTCCCTTCAGCTGCATGAGCGATGATCCTCATAGACAAATTGGACACAGACTTCTGAGTAGCCAAATGGGAAGCCACCTTTTTATCAACATCCTCAGAAATGGTTCCAGTGAGGGAATCCAATAACTTCTTTACCAGATCCCTCTAACATCTGGTGAATTGTGCCAAGAAATGTAAGGACCTTAAGGCAAAGGTCAATGAAGCATAGACCCACTTCCCAAACCTATCCATTTCCTGAAAATTTCTGTTGGGTGGATGGATAGAGGAACTCTCTTCAGCCAGTTCCTTCTTTGTGGCTGCCACTATGACCATGGCATCAACAGCTAATCCTTTTGTCCAGAATTGTTTATCTTCAGGGGTGGACAGAATTTTGTCAGGTCTTTTGGGGATGGGTTCAATATTGTCAGGGGCCTTCCACACCTGCTGAGAGATCAACTAAATGAGCTAGTCAGTGGGTTGGGTGGCCCAAGAGGTAGATGGTCAAGTGCCAAAGGGCTGCAGGTACACTGACTCCTCAGAAGAGGGATTTTGGGACTTCTAGTCACTCCTCTGTTTCAATATTTCCAGGATGTCCCTCAAAGGAAACATCATTAGGGGTGACCTTGGGTATCCCTCATCTTCATCAAAGTCAGTGTCTTCGGTGATTGATTCATCTCAGGAATCCAAGTGCTTTCTCTTGCCCTTTTTCTTCTTAAGGACATCTTCAGTGGGGTGATCTGAGTAGGTATCAGAAGAAGAGGTAACTGTTATCTTTGACTTTTGCAGTCTTGGCACTCACTGACCCAGTGGGAGTGCAGGTTGAATATCTGGGTGTGAGGAGAAAAGGGGCACTGGCTCTGAAGTGGAAGGGACCAACTGTCTGACTGTGGGAGTCAGAGCTCTCTCCATGGCCTCAAAAGCTGGACCCCCAAAGAGGGAAGGGAGGTCAGAACTAGGAAAGACTGCCCATGAACCATGGTCACTCCCCACTGCGAGAAGACAGCCTCTTAAACTGAAGCTATAGCTGAGCTGATCCATGCCAAAGCCCCAAGGTGCAGAGATGCTGTCAACTAATGCCCCCTGCAGAGCTGGCAGGACAGACTTGGCCCTGTGAGGCCTCTGAATCTGATGGGACCAATGAACTCTGAACAAGAACCGGTTTCAAAGATATGGATAACTCAGGATCAGATGCAGTCAGAGCTGGACAGCCTTGAGCCATGAACTCTGACACTTCTGAAAAATTCAGAGGAGGAAAACCTGTAGGGGTAGAGAAAGAATTTGCTCCCATACCTAGGGTGGTTGTGGCCAAAGAGGTACCTGACAACCATCTCACCCAGAGTACCTTATTTACCAGCCTCTCCACATTATCTTCAGTTAAGCTGTTGATGGAATGGATAGAAAGGGTGGAGGGTGATTTTGGCCTTTCCAGAAAAGACAAAGGCAGGCTTCCTGCAGCAGGTTGATAGAGGTGAATATGATGTCCTCAGAAGATCTATAATGGATGGCTCATCAACTTGCTTACACGGTGTCAAAATAGTCAAAAATGGAAGAAATGTCAGTGCTGACAGTTTTGGTGTCAAATAATCGAAATGCTCCTGCACCAAAACACTAGGTGCCAAAGACTTTGTCTGAGTTGATAAACTCAGTTGCATGGATCCTTTTGGGACTAAAGGTTTAGCAGAGGATAGTGCTGGCTGGTGACTTCAAATCAAAGGGGGGCTGCAGGAAACAGCTGAATGAGTGTGGCTAACATGATGGGGTGTGGCCAACTAGAAAGGGGCGGAGCTATGTTCAAAACCACAAGAACTGGGATTTTAATTAAATATGCTGCCCTGGGTGCCAAACCGTCATTATGAGAGTCCAATCAAGACAAAATGAAGTGTAGAAGGAAAAAAAAAATATTTCAATGCATTGGCTACATGACAGCTTGGTGGTGCAGTGGTTAGCGTTGTCGCCTCTCAGCAAGAGGTTCTCCCATTTGATTCTTGGCTGGAGCGTCTTCTGTGAGGAGTCTGCCTGTCCTCCCCATGGTCACGTGACATTTAAAGACATACAGGGAGGTGCGTGCGTGAATGGGTGTGCCTTCTTTGAAGGTTGGGCGTCGGGCTGGCATCTCGACAATGTAAAAATCTGCTGCCAATCATTAGTGGACTGGAGTTCCACTGTGGCAACCCCTAAACGGGAAAAGCCGAAGGACATTAGTTTAGTTGGCCGCAGTGGTGCAGGGGTTAGTGTTGTTGCCTCACAGCAAGAACCTCTTCGGTTAGATTCTCGGCTGGAGTACCTTGTGTGTGGAGTCTGCATGTCCTCCCAGTGATCAAAAGAAATTTAAAAGACATGCAGTTAGATGCATGTGTGTGGGTATGCCTTCTGTGAAGGTTGGGTGTCAGGCTGGCAACTCAACACCGTATCACTGGCATTTATAAGCGGACCGGAGATCCGCTGTGGCAATCCCTAACTGGGAAAAGCCGAAAGAAGAAGAAAGAAGAAGACTGGCTACATGGCAGCTTACTTAATATCTAGATGGAAACAAAAAAATTGTGAGGCAAGGTGAAATAAATTACTTTTTAAATACATTACTGGAATGCCAGTTAAAATCAAGTATAAAAAAACAAGCAGCACTCAACTCAAACCACTTCTACTTGCACTGCATTTCTAATTATGATTTATATTCAGCTTTATAAAAGTGCCAAGTAACATGCTGGAAGTAACAATCTCTGTGATACCCCCACTTGTAAAAATGTTTCTTATCCAAAAATGACCTGCTGCCTGACAACAACTATCTACTTGTTTCATGTGGAAAATGTGATCAAAGTAAAAAATGAACAGCAAACAAGAAACAAGCTCAAGATAAATTGCTTAAAGTATTACTGCACAGGTTATGAACCACACATGATAGATTGGCATTCTGTTAGGTTTACAGGTAAAGCCTGCAAAGATGACTGCAAGTCTCCAACAAATGTAATGAGTTTCTGAAAATACTGTAATCCTGTCCTTTATTACAAATACCGTCATATGCATTTCAATACCTAAGACGTATATGTTATCTAGTTATGCAAATATTCTCTGCATGGCAACAACAAAGAGGCTTTCAATGTTGGTAATTATTTAACAGTAAGCTTATTAAAACTTACTTGCATCTTACAACCTCAGACAAGCTTGCCTGATGGTCATTAAAGCATTGCTACTTAAACACAGAGCAACAGGCACTGAAACAACATGTATTTTCAGAATAATAAGAAGCATAAATCAACAGTATAAAAATATGACAGAAAACCTGAACATTCTGCAAAATCAAGGACAGATGTAAAGCCACTGTAGTTCTTGTGTCTACCTTGGAGGGGAATACTCTGCACACTTACACTGCATAACTGCTCCTTGCCTTGCTTGGACACATCCGGAGTCACTACATGGGGGAGTGGGGTGCAACAAGTATGTCACAATTTGAAATGTCTCTGGCTGATGGTGATGGCCCTCACACATTTGTCATACCTATCAACCTCAGAGCAAGAAATCTGGACAAAGTCATAAATAGAAGTGGGACAAAGGCCGAAAAATAAGGACAATTGTTAAATATTGCTCTTATAAACTTAGAAAGATAATAGAATAGTAGGTCTTGCATTAGTATGAACTTTCTGAAAGGTGTGAAATCTGAAACTCAAATGTCTGCAATTATTTTCTAACTTCAATCTTTAAAGATTTGCCAATAATTTCCCAGAAAACCACAATTTTATGAAAAATGGACCAAAAATGTGATACAAAAATATAAAATAGCCACACAATACAGCTGGGAACCTGTCAAAGAAGGGACATTTTTTAATATAAGTACTATTAAGTTGAGCAGCTGACAAAATAAGAGAATCTACATGCATTTCTGAAATAAAAGTAATCTATAAGGCTGATCATTACAATTATTTATCATTTGTAAACCCTCCACATTTTCTTCCAAAATTGTCATTTTGCAGAGGGATTATTAGGGGGAAAGTAACATTTTGAGCCAAAGTCAGGGACAGTTGAGAGGTTTGGATATACCTAATTCTATAAAGCGATTTATTTGTGCATACCTCTCAACCTCTTAACGCAGGAAATATGGACAATGCCAAATATATTAGGGGAACATACAGACAGTACTAAAACTTGCTCTTGTATAAACTTAGACACTTGACAGAATAACAGGTGTTGCTTTAACATGCATTTTTCTGAAGGGTATGAAGTCTGAAACTCAGTGTGTAATTATTTAGTGACTTCATACCTAAATGTTTTGCCGGAAAATCACAAATTTTATGAGGAACAAACCAAAAATAAGAAGCAAAAATCTATTCATTCTGCAAATATCTGGACAGTGGAGAGGTATAGTTCAGCCGGGACTGTCTTTGAGTTTGCCTACCTTCCCTCCTCAGAAAATCATGGTCAAATGGGCCTACTCCCATAGCCATTCCAGTGTCCCATTACTTGACTATTTCACTCCATTTACCATAAACACTGTAATGTGCATACTGGTTTACTTCTACAATGATCTGGATTTCATTTAAAAGTTTTATTTTACATTTTACAGCACAAACACTAATAGACATATGCTAGACAAAGCAATGCAGTCTCACAATGAACATAGATTTTGCATTAAAACTTCTCTGTCCTTGAAACTCACATTCATTGAAACAACATTGAAACCCACATTCAAAGAAAATACATCTGGCCAGTGGAAGATAAAGATTAACTATGGGCTGTTTTCAAATCATAGGCCCCTTGTACACAAAACATACATGTGTTCTTTGATACACTTTCCTGGTTGCATTAAATTATATTCCTTGTATAATACAGTACAGTTGTTAGAGGGCATTTTAAATTTATGGTTTTGAACATTTTTCCAGTAAACAATGAAACAAAATGCATGCATCGATAATGACAAAACTGCCCAATTCAGAACATTTCCATCATAAAAGTCTACTCAAACTTCTACAATCCACCAGTATAAGTAAATATGCACAATCTCTGCAGAAGTAGAAGTCATCTAAATAATTCCACATATAAGAGATCTGTAACTAATGAAGAGGTTGCTGCTAGCAAACAACTTTATATTTCACTGTTTCATCTACAAATAAAGTGCCTGTTGACCCTGAGGAATAAATTATCCATGTTACATTAAAAAAAAATGATACACTAGTAATATTGCAATAGGGAATGGATAGCAAACTGATAACAGGTTCATAGTTACTAGGTATCTCCACCAAAGAGGACATTCTCAGGACTGCAGCATCCACCCCCTTTAAATGTACAACACAGTAGAGTATTAGCAATTTATCTGCATACTGTGGGAGTAGAACCCACAGGCTTCTGCATTGAAAGCAAGTAGACTACCTGTTGTGCTATTAACAATGCAAACAGACTTAGCATAAGTAGCACTAAACTTCTCTTCCCCTGAAGCTCTTAGCTCCTTTTAAAATCCACTTGACACTCAACTGTATTTCTTAACTCTGCAGTGGAAAAAGCCAAAATTTATTGGGGGGGGGGGCAAAAGCCCCAAAACCAGGGACACATTTTAAACATTGCTTGTATAACCTTGGAAAGTTGCTAGAATAAAATGCTGTGCTACCACCATGTATTTTATTGCCAAATCTTGAACCCAGAACCCTGTGTACTATAGTCAGAGCAACATACCACTATGCCAAATAATCTGTTTCTTGAAAGACAGGAAGATTGAAACTTAAATGGTTATTATTTAGTGAATTCAGTTCTCACCATAGCTCTCTACGTCTTAGCACAAAACACCTGGACAAAGCCAATAATGGGGGAATACAGCCCCCAAACATATTCAGTAAATTCAGTTCTCACAATAGCTCTCAACCTCCTAACATGAAAACACCTGCACAAAGCCAGTAATGGAGGAATACACCCCAAAATAGGGACAGTTTTCAAATATTGATCTTATAAACTTAGAAAATTGCTAGAATTAAAGGTTTTGTATTACCCTGTACTTTCTGAAAAATATGAAGTCTGAAATTCAAATGCCTGTCATTATTTAGTGAATTCAAAATCCAGAAATCACAGATTTCATGAGGACCAGAACAGAACAAAAATATGAGACAAACATCTGAATGCATTTCACAAGTAGTGGTGGGTAGGGAATTCATGCTCTTGCTACCTGCACCTGAGGTTGAGGGTTTGAGCCTGGGTTACTCTTTCTGGTTTGAGTTACTCTATCTAGCTGCTAGTTATAGTTACCTGGGGCATTTCACACACACACACACACACACACACACACACACACACACACACACACACACACACACACACATATGTACCTGAGTGAAATCCAGCTACAAAGTCTGCAGCAGCTGCAGGTCTCCATTCAAAAGTCCACCACAGAATAAATGCTTGTCTGCAGCAGATCCCAGACTGCAGACCTTGCAGTCTGATCCTCTTCCAGTCTATGTGGTTGTAACTGTACAGACTTCTGGGGCATCTGTAGACTGCTGCCTTCTTTCTGAATCTGGACTGGTTAAACAGCAGTCCACATTCAAGTTTCCAAGCACGCATCCGAGAATTCTGTTTTTTTTTTTTTTTTTATTTTGGTTACAGCTGGGGATTTTTGATGTACAGCTGTGAGGGGGTTTGCAGTCCTGCAGTCCAATATCAAGAGCCACCACTGGTAGAGGAATTGGTCAGTTCCAAGGGTTCTAAAGGAATTGAAGACTTAGACTTTTTCAAGGACTGTACTGACAGTGTGGAAGGCACTGATAGGCTTCTCTTTTTTGTTTTTTCCATAACTTTGGAAGACAAAGATGAGGAAGGAGGAAAAGAAACATCAGTCTTAGTCTTAGGTTTGTCAGCACCGGATAAGGCCTCACTGAAGGTTGATGGAAGCATACCCTTTAAAATAAGTTTATTACATCTTCCACTAGTGCCCTGTGACTGACACTGTGGCATATAGAGCAGTCTTCTAGAAGATGAACAGGGCCGAGGCAATAAACACATAGAGAATGTGCATCTGGCACAGGAATTTTGTGCCTGCATTTCTAGCACCTTTTATAACTAGCAACTTTTGGTTTATCTGGCATACTGAGAAAATTTCTAAAGTTTGTAAATAATTGGCAACCACAGGCCAGTTATACAAACCATACACACGCACACACACACACACACACACACATATATATATATATATATATATATATATATATATATACACACACACACACACACACACACACACACACACACACACACACGCGCACACACACACAGATAAAAAGCTTCAGAATCAGCAACAAAACTCACTGATGAAAGACATAGTTTTTAATAGAAAGAGTAGCAGCTGGAAGAAAACTATCAACAAGTATAGTTAAGAATACACCGAGGCATACAGGAGAAAGGAAAAACTATTAACGATGATAGTTTAGAATACATTGAAGTGTACAGAAAAAAAAGGAGAGGATACATTTAAAAGTGCTATGAAGAAAAAATTTGAATTATATCAAAGAGTTTTACTTACCTCAAGAGCAATGGTAAATGCATCTGTCGTAAAAAGCAACAAACAGAATTTGAGAAAACTAGGAGAGGAGCATTGTGGGTAAGGGTTAAGTTCGAGAGTTTTGGGCTTGTGTGAGCTGTAGTAATGGCTGAATCGGTTCCAAGAATCAGAACCAAACCCATATGTCGAGGATAAAATGAAAATTGGCAACATCAGATCAAATGTTCATCAAATACAATGATAGTTGAGCTAAAACAGACAAAGTGCAATTCAGGCTGGAAGCCTGACAAAAATGCACCATCCAGCAGAATCAGTACAAGTACCATCATCTGCAGCCTGACTGCCATCTGCAGCCTATAAAATGTGATCTTGTGATGGGGATCAAAACAAAATGCCAAATGTTAAAATGTAAGAGCCTCTTCTAAAATACCTTAACATTAGTAGCAACCTCTATTATGCTGAAAAGAAAATGAAGAAAACTATTTTTTGAAACATAAAACTTCCTTTTTTTGGCCAATGCAAAACTGGAATCTCATCTATTGGGTAATATTCTACAAAATAGAATGACTTATATTATTATTATTATTATTATTATTATTATTATTATTATTATGCAAGGTGGTTTAGAATTTTAGGATTATTACTACTTGGCAAGACTAGAGTCTGTTTTTCACTTACATTGTAATTCCCTGATCTGCACCACCTATATGAAACAAAGGGCAGGAAGCAATGTTTGCTGTATAAATGGAGGCGAAGTTAAGGCCTTCAGCTTATATGCAGGAATGCACAAAACAAGAAGGAGAGTGAGCAGAGGAAATGTAACAGTGCACAGTCAACGCTATACAGGAGGGCAGCACTAGTTTAATTTCCCAGGCAGATATAAAGCTCAGGAGGTTCTCTCACCCACTAACAAATCCTGGGTCAGTAATTAAACATTATCCAACCCTTATGCAAACTGCAAGATATTGTAACTAAAATATTTAAACAAGAGAGGAAATTTAATTTGAAAACATTACAGCCCCCTGCACCCAGTGATGTGTGGCTCTGCTTTGTATTCCCTAGTTCTAAGAATCTTCTTCTTCTTTACCTTTTAATTTGTATAAACTTAGAGAAAAGAGAAAATACAAGAAAAAGAAATGCACCTTTTCCCCTCTTCTCTAGTTTATGACTAATTACATATTTCATTACATCATCTGAGATTAAGCATAATCCAATGTATTAATTCATCAAAAGAAAAATAAGATACAATAGTTACAATACTTTGAGTAATGACAAAATATTGCATGATAAACAGCAGTGAATATTTCTTTGATATCAAAAACATGCAAAAAAGCAGTGGTAGCATGCCAGTTTTTTTTTAAGAACACCTTATACAATCTCAGTACATGCATTCTAGTTTACTTTCTGTTTCTTTGGGAAAAAGTAGGTCTTACAAGTAACTAATTTTCTATGACTTTGGATTCCAAAATTGAGAACATCTTCTCAATACAGGACTCTTCTAAGTGGAACATTTATTGTTTAAACAGAAAGTGCACAGAATTGCAAAGGAATCCACTGCCGAAAGTATGTGCAAATGCAGTTTTAGAAATGAGAGCATCATTTTCTAGAAAACTACTTGGATTAATTCCAACAAATCATTTATGTGACTTTATTTGATCAGTATGTTACTCTAATGGCATGTTCTGTAAACCTATATTCTGCAAAGAATTTTCAAATATTGATTGAAGGTGGAGGGCAGAAGACAGGCTTTCATTTGTGAATTATTAATATCTCAAAGCAATGCTATGCTATGAGATTACTCAGCTAGATACTTTCACTCCCACAGAAACATTCTAAACTGTTTAATCTACACCTTAATTTACAACTTCCTATATTCTGGATGTCAGGAATTTAAGTACAGATTAGAAAAGCTACAGTCAGTGTCTACTAGAAAAAATAAGTTATTTAACGTTGACAAGTGCTTTGATTTTTTAATTTACAGATATAAGTCTACATGATATGTCTGTACACTATTTTCATTCAAAACTCAAATCAATTCAGACAGTTCAAGGACACATTGTGCTTAAAAACTGAGCTTCATGTCAGGCATGTTGCATTATGCAAATATGTACATGTGTTATGCGCATGTGCACGCACACACAAATATACACACACACACACACACACACACACACACACACACACACACACACACACACACACACACACACACACACACACACACACACACACACACACACACACACACACACACACACACACACACACACACACACGTAAGCACTAGTGTATGTACTCCGTATCAAGTATCTGTAACAAAAGCATACTGAACTCTATGTTTAAGTGACATTCTGTCCAGACAAATACACCAGAGATTATGTAATGGATGCATATGACTTGTCCATTACCCAGCTTATTCTGATAAGTTTCTGAAGGAGAAACATTAGATTCAGATAAATCTCTGAATGCACAAAAATAGATTGCAAGTCAGTTATCACTGCTTAACCATCACACATGACTTTGTCTTCCCAATTTTATAGCTGTGAAGTGAGGACAGGAGCAGTTAGGGTTCAGTAAGGACTCATATACAAAGTGTCAGTCATTAATGATGCTTGTCTTATTTATATCATACAGATTTGCCTTCAATGTAGTCCAGCACAGACAAGTGCACATGTAGGAAGGAGCTAGACCAATGGTGTTAAAACTGCAGATGTCTAAAAAATGGTGTTGTCAATTGGCACCATATGGTAACGTGAACTTGCATTTACTGACATACATCTGACCATTGTACAACTGAACTTAGTGCATTCAGCTTACTATAATGAAATGTTTTAAAAGGATGCAGGAATATTGTATCATTCTAGTGTTATATGAGTGTTTCACTATGAAATATTATCCTAATTATTTTGGGCTTTCTAAATCTTTGTGAAATAAATCAGAATTTTTGAATTTAGAAAAGTCAGGATAAAGAACAATTCTGATTCTCTCGTCATATTAGCAATAATTTTGCATGGTAGAATGCATATAATCAATATTAATTTGATTCTGAAGCATCAGTATGGTTCACTGAATTATTAAAATGCAACAAGCGATCCAAGTGAAATTTGTTGTTCTGCATGTCAGATACTGTCTGGACTCTCATACTGAAACAGCTAATGCTTGATAGGAGAACTGGTGTACAATCTGCTTTATAATGGTTGGTACGCAATGCATTTATGTATTTTATGTACTGAGCACTGTTACTCTTCTAGGCTTCACTGAACTAAAGACCTTTCACCAATGGTTAATTCCATGCTGTGACAGCTTTAACTCATCTGTTAACTAACTTATAAAACAGCTTGAAATGCTGTTATTCCTGTACTCCTCAAATATGTCCATCTGGACAGCAGAATATTTATGAACTGTGGATTAGCTTTCTGATGTAATTTACAAGAGTTTACAGCATCTGTGTCAGTGAAGGCACTTCCACATTAATGGTGCATTTTTAAAAACTCCAATTAATTTTTAAGAGGAAAAGTAGTATTTTTAAATATGATAATCAAAAAGGAATAAGTACTGAAAAGCAGGAGGCACTGAAGTCTTGAATAGTGAAATGCTAGAAACTAGAATGTTTAGACAGCACTTTGGTCTCCTGGTAAGATGTATCTCCCAAAAAAATGAGGATCTATTGCTCAGTCCTAAATTTCTGTATGGAGTTTGTATGTTCTGCTAAAATCTCTGTCTTGGTTTTATCTGGGCAGAACAATTTTCTCTCACGTGCCTCAAAGATGTTAGTTGATTGGCTTCTCCAGTAATGTAACACAAATCACCTGCTTAGGTACAATTTGTCAAGAAAAGAACTCACCTAAACTTTTGCAATAGTCAAAGACATTTCTTTTGCCAAGGACTAAATTCCCTTTCCCTTTAGACATTACCTTTCCTAACACTACTAATACACTAGGACACGGCCTCGAAAGTAGCTTTATTACCACATTTAGTATAGACTCTAAGAATATACAGTTTATACTACATAAAAATTGGTATTTTATTTCTAATAACGAACAACTACTGGACAAGCTGGGGTTTAAACCTAAGATCACGTACAGAAGGGGTAATAATTTGAAATCAATTTTGGAAAGATCTAAGGTATCCAGTTGTATAACAAAAAATAAAGGATCATTCCAGTGTGGCGCATGTAATTACTGCCACTTTGTACGTGTAGCCAATTCTTTTACAATTCGTGAAAGGAAGTTTAAAATAAATCATAAACTGAATTGTGAATCTAGATCTATAGTCTACCTGGCAACATGTAATTGTTGCCAAGCCTTCTACATAGGTAAATCTGATAGAAGATTACGAGACAGAGTATACGAGCACTCTTATGCTATCAGAAAAATGAACAAAGAGAACGCATTAGCTAAACACATATTTAAAAATGAGGGACATAGCTTCCAGTTCATGGCTATAGATCAAGTCCTTAAATAAGAAAGAGGAGGGCCAGTCTCACTATTTCTAGAAAAAAGAGAACTGTAATGGCAGCTACTATTGGACTCGTTTTCTTTTCCAGGCTTAAATGAGCATTGCAACATTGCATGTGTATTAAAAATGAGGAGTTACAGGCGTTGACTTGTTAATGAAGTTAACATGCACTGTTAGAATAAGTATTGTTAGACCTATTACTTAAAACCTTATTTGTTTACTTTTTATATTTTCATACTACTACATATTTGTATCTTATTAAATCAATATTCTAGGACTAATTTGAAACTGTCTAGTTAATTCTGATAAAATGGGATGTAACTTTATATAGATCCTAGGCTTTTAAGCTGCTAGTATTTATGTATGCTGAATAATTCGATTTTTTAATAAGTTTACACATTTGGTGTCTGCAGTATAATGTAATTAGTTTATTATAGCAGTTTTCAGACGCTGTTACATTATAAGAAAAATTGTATTTCTGCAGCACTCTGTATTTATTTTATTACGCTGGTACTTTGAGGTTGCCACAGCACAGGGTACATTGTTTTTTCTAGTGTCTTTTGAGTTATTAGCTTTAAGTGGAATTTTCCACATATTATGTGGTTATTTGTTTAATAATAAGCTTTAATTGGCATTATTTCTCCTGTTTATCCTGAGGGATATTTTAGTTTATTTGAACTGTAAGTGTTGTATTATTATATGTGGTGTGTCTGTTTTAAAAACTGTTTTAGCAATTTACATCACGTATTGACGTGACTTTAAAAGCATTGATTTTGGCGTTTTTTTTTAAATTCACCTCTGAAGAAGCTGCAGCTTTGACTACAGCGAAAACGCTTGTACTTTATTGCTAAATAAATCCTGCGTTAAGTTTCCGCGTTTTCGTGCTCTTTTTCAGCTTTGGAACGCTAGTTACAGGTATCTGGTGACCTGCTTTAAGGAGTGTGCAACTACTTTAAAGAAAACACTGATTTCATGTTTATGGACTTACCATCTCAAAGAGCCTGCTTTTTGTGTTTTTTACTTGGTTCCTTGTGTCTTTACAGATTTATACAGATTTACTTACAAGATAAACAATACATTTAACAGAAACAACAAACACTCAGCATTTCAATTCTCTCTTTTCACATTTTTCAGTTATTTGAGATTAAGTAATTATGCTCATTAAATGTCATAATGTTTTATCACAATCTTCCAGTTTATATTATGTTAAATTCACTTCGTGACAGGAGCCATTATGATTAATAGGTTCATAGGTAGGTTCATAGGTAGGTACTAGGCTATCTGCCCAAAGGCATTTATAAGCCTAGCTGGAATGTGTTGGCTTTAGCCGCCCCCTTAAATTAGTTCCCTGTGCCTTTGTCCAGCAGAGCCATTGAAGTGATCCCTGGGGTAAACTTTCTGTTTCCCATCTACTCGTCAAGGTTTCTCTTGAAGAGGGTTAGCGAGGAGCTCTGCATAATGTAGATTGGAATCTTGTTCCAGAGCATGGGAAGTCTCTGGGACAGGAATCTAGTCTGTCATTCAAGTGTATTTAACATTCTACCACTTATCAGTAATCTCTTCTCTCTTACCCTCTCACCATTTGTCCCATGTTCTCATGAAGTCATCTATGGATTCACTACTGATCACCAACTCTTGAAGTCCATTTCATAGGTCTACAAGTACGTTTGTGTAGAAATACTTTTAGAGATCAGAAGTGTAGATATTCCCTAGAATTTTCTGCTTATTTTCCCTCCTTCCCCTTCTATTTTTCTTGTGCAGGATGACTCCTTCACATCTGTTTGGTATGATCTTATAAACCCTTGTCCTTCTCTCTTTTCTCTTCTGATCTCTAGTGAAAATTGTTCCAGTTCCTCAAGATATCCTTTCTCAATGTATTACACATACCTTTTTGGTGGAATTTCACCTGGATTTTTTTCAGCAGCTTAAAAGCAGTTTACATGTATGTCATCCTTAACTGCTTACATTAGTTAAGCTGTGATCTGAACTAATTGCTTTTGGAATCTATCTTTGAGAAGATATGTTTCTGTATATTCTTTCCAGATGCCAGTACCATCTCACTCTGCTCCTGGCTTGGCTCTCAATTCTCACTGTGACCAACACCTTAGATCCTTTTCCTTCTCTTTTTCCAATTGGTTTTACTCCCTCCACCTGGTACTTTACATCAGGTTTCATGCCATATATTTATTGCTGCATTTGACCTCAACTACCACCTTACTGTGTATTTGATCACCCTCCACAAATCTTTCCTTAGACTCTACCCTTACACATTTTCCAACTGTTCTACCTATGTTTATGTCGTCAGAGAAGGAGATGATTCTGTTGTTTATTTCCTCCAATATACGCAAAATTGCATACTGGAAGTTGTTGCTGTATTGAAAAGCAGTCAGACCTTCCTTCAGTGTTTTCTATAGGACCTTACATACCCCTGCTTTTACCCTAGTAGGCCTGTTGTTCCTCTCTGCTTATTCTTAGTATAATGGTGAGCATCTCTGTCTGTTATGTTGGAGACTGGGGTTTGATTTTCCAAAATACATCAGTTCAATGTTTTTGTCAGTGTCAGTGGGTTCTTCCTTCAGATGACATGTTAAACAAAGGCCCCATCTGCCTAAGATAGTAGAAGCATAGGTGAATGCAAAAGATCCCATGACATCTATCAAAAAGAGTGGGGGTCCTTTATTATATAACCATATACAAATTTACATATTAACAAAATTACTTTAAATTTACATTCATTCATCACTAACATAAATTTACACTTGTATAGAACCCTCACTCTTTTTTCCATAACCACTATTTGATTTTCTGCATTAAACTTGGTAATATCCACTTTCCATTAAATGTAATCTCATTCAGTCTTTCATTCCATATTACCCATACAATACAATACAAAGCATTTTTCTATCTAAATCACTAACATATTCTTTACATGTTCCATTAAATCCATATTCAATCATATCCATATTTATGAGTTTATAATCTCATAATTCTCTTACAATATTAAGTTTCTATTATTTTTCCCTTAAATGTTAACCCTTTTGCATGTTAAGAAAACATCTTCTGCTGTTTCTAATTCATCACAAAAATGACGTGTCCTTTCATTTACTTTGATATACAGCATATTTCCTTTTACTGGCAACTTAATAATTTGCAGCCTCAATAAAAATCTTGATATACAGCTTTCTTCATGCACCATTTGTTTCTTTGTTTTATAGCTTTTATTTTCTCTTCTGTTGGATGACCCCATGGATTCACACAGTATTTTTGCATCATTACAATTTTATACCATTATTTCTGATATTTTTCTATACCCTCTATACTTAATTTCCACATTTTTATTTGGTCTTGATACATCTGTATTTCATTTCTCCTCTTTTCCTTTTGTTTATTTTTTTTATTTTTTTCCCTTTCATATTTTTTTCTTAAATATTCTTATTAGCTACTAAACTCCCTTTCCATTTATCCATTTTAATACCTCGTATAGGTTCAACAAAGCCCCATACACCATAAACTCAAACCCCAATTTTCCTTATCCAGATATAGCACTTCCATTTTAACTGGATTCAACCTAGATCCCTATATGAATCTAAATATGATTTCAAGAAATTGCTTCTCAAATTCTCTTCGTATTATATATAGACTTGCTATATATGATACTTTTCTCATCCATTTTGTATTTATTAAATGTACTTGTTTTTTTTAAAGACAACCTATACCTGTTCCACATGACACTAAGTCCCTTTAATTCTCTCAAAATGTTCTCCCATAGTTCATTTAATATAGAATATTCACTGAAATCAGTTCTTAATATGGATTTATTTTTTCTTCCAAACTGTATTCCTTCCAACTGTTCCTCATCTCCAAAACCACTGCATTTCCCTATTCATTTTTAATCCAACTTATTGTAATTTTTTATGCTTGTATATAATTACTTCTTTCATTTCCTCTCTGTTTTAGTCATTAATATTTTATCTTCAGTATAACACATAATAATTGGATATGAAATGCCCATTTCCTATACATATTTACTTTTTTCCACATCTTCATGTATCTTGTTTACTACATAGTTCATGATCATTACAAACAAAATACTACTTATTGGGCATCCTTGTTTTAAACCTCAATTAATTTCAAATTCTTCACTTAGGCAACCATTAAGTAAGATACTAATTTTAATATATTTATATACTGACTCACATACTTTTTTATTCATAAACTACAATTATATTCTTCTATTATTTGCAACAAAGTTTTATATTCTATTGAATCAAATGTTTTGCTTATTTCAGTCACCATTAGTGTTGCTTCTTTTTGTTTTTTCAGTATCATCCACCATTTCCCTAATTATCATTAATAATTCTTGGTTTCCTTTTCCATTGATTTCATAAATGTCTTCTTCCATTACATAGTTCATTTTATGTTCTAATCTTTTTTTGTATTCTTTTCATAAGTAACTTGTAATCACTGTTGTTCAACACTGCTGGGCTCCAATTTTTTATTTAATTTTTCCTTATAAATGTCATAACCCCCTACGTAGATCTACATAATGAATACCACAGTTTAATCATTCATTAAATGTTTCTACCAAAATTTCTTTCTAACATTTTATCAAGTTCTTATGCATTAGCTATCCTATACCATCTGGTCCAGCTGCTGAACTTATATTTGTTTCCTTTATTACCTTCTCTAAAGCCAAAATTTTAATTTGTTTTCCAGTTCTCTCTTACTTTCTTTTGTAAACTGCTTCACCCTCCACTTTTTTCTCTTTTTCTTAGCATCTCTTTAACATACTGTACTACAATATTCAGAATATTTGTTTCTTCTCTTTCAACTTCTCCCTCTTCATTTTTAATTTTTCTCATAACACCACTATCTCCCTTTACATTTTTACTCAACTATGGTAATACTTCTTTCTTTTTTCCTTGCAAAAATGTTTTTGTTTATACATCCTTATTTTTTCTTGATTATTTTGATAAATCTCACATCTTTTCTAAAATATTCCTTTTCATTCCTATCCAGATTGTATAAAATACATTTTTGTGTTGTTCTATATTCCTTTTTATCTATTTGTATCTTTCTATTCTCCCAAATTCAATACATTATTTTATATTTCTCTTTAAATATTATCCACCATTCTGACCACATATTATAAAAAACTGTCATAGTCAAATGGTCTTTCCATAACAGTATTATATCTTTTCGACCTCTCTCATTCCACTTCTTTTCATTAACTCTCTTTTTTCCTCTCCCAATTTTTATATGTTCTTTATTTTTTCTGTTTCTATCCATACAGCCAAACAATAAAATAGTTTTTACTGTATCTTTTATCACTATTATAGTTTTAGATATCAAAAAAAATCTATTTGTTTTCAATTTTCCTCTTCTATATGTTCATTTATTCAAGTTACGTAATTCTGAATTTCCACATTGTATTATTTCTTCCATTATTTTCTTATCTGATCTGTCTTTTTCCTTTTTATATCTCAAGTCACAATTAAAATCTCCTATCATTATGTCCATATTTACTATAGCAAAGTTCAGTATTTCTTAAAATAATTTCTCTCTTTCTTTATATATCACATGCGCATGTTCATAGGTTCATAGGTGTGTACTAGGTTAATGGCCCTGGAGACTTTACAAGCCTAGCCCATAGGATTACCCTGGCATTGTGCCACCCAACCTTAGTTTCTAGTGCCTCTGTCAAGTAGAGCCACAGGAGTGATCCACAGGGTGAATCTTCTATTTCCCATGCACTCATCAAGATTTCTCTTGAAGAGGGCCAGTGAGGTGCTCTGCTTGACATGTATGGGAAGTCTATTCCATAGCATGGGCAGTCTTTGGGTTATAAACCTGTCCCTCCAGCATGTTCTGTTGATTGTGGTAATGAGGTTGAGGTCTCTGGAGTGTGTGGTGTGGAGCGATAGGGAATTCTTTAGATGTTGCATTTCTAAAAGAGCTGGGTCAGACATGGCTTTGTAAGTCAAGCAGAGATCGCTTCTAAGTAGGTGATATGAGACAGAGAATAGATGGAGTTTTTTGAGTCTGTCCATATAGGACAAGTGTTTAAGGCCTAGGATCCTCTTTGTGAGGTACTTTTGTGGCTTCTCCAGTTGTTGCAGGTGTCTAGTGAGGTATTTTCTTCCTGGATGCAAAACCCTTAGTAATGATATGTGCCACATAGAAGGACTTTCTGACCACAGTAGCAATGTGGTGGTCAAAAGAGAGGTTGCTGTCAACCTGTGTTCCCAGATCTCTTATAACACCTTCTGTGTTCAATGGACTACCATCAATGTGATAATTCAAGGGAACCATGTTTTTCCCAAAGGCGATGACGACACATTTTTTGGCATTGAGCTTAAGGCCATGGTTCTGACACCAGTCATTGGTCTCATTGAGGCCCTTCTGTAGGATGTCAGCATCACTTGGGGAGTTAATAATAGCTCCCAACTTGCAATCATCTGCGAAATTTGTCAGCCAGAGTCCCTTTGTGTTGGCCTGGACTTCAGAGAAGTAAATAGCAAACAGGAGAGGACCCAGGACTGAACCCTGTGGGACTCCACTCATGACTGGTCATCAGTCTGACTTGGAGTCAGCTACTTTCACACTGTGGGTTCTATCTGTGAGCCAGTTTGCAACCCACCTAGTAATATAGGGGTTGATGCCTATCTTACTAAGTTTTTCTATGATTCCTGAGTGGGAATGGTATCAAAGGCCTTGGCCAGATCAAGGTAGGCTGTATGCACCACCTTACTTCATCCACAGCTCTGGTGACTGACTCAAAGAAGTCAACCAAGTTGAGCAGGCATGATCTACCCTTCACAAAACCAAACTATGTAGGATCCAGAGTTTGGAGATTCCCTATATCCTTGTTTATTAGGTCCATGATGATGCATTCCATAGCTTTGCATATCAGACTCATCAGGCTAATGGAGCAATAGTTCCCGGGGTCTGTAGTCACGCCTCCTTTGTGGAGAGGGATGACTGTAGCAGTGTGCCATTTGGTAGGGACAAAGCCTGAGGTGAGGCTGTGACTGAACAAGGCACACAGGTGAGGTGACAGTTCACTCTGTAGTTTATGTAGAACACAGCCAGGGATACTGTCAGGTCCTATAGAAGCTATATTCTTGGCCTTGGACCATGCTGTTTTAATCTGTGCAGCAGTAATACTGGGTGTCTGACAATCTACTGGTATTCTGATTGGTCCTTTGGGGGGGATGAGAGGGGTAAAGTTAGCACTGAATCTGTTCACCAGTATATTTGCAATATCTGTTGGCTCGGTATAGGAGATACTGTTGTGCAGTAGATTAGAGCAAATCTGGGTATTGTCATGGAGATTCTTTATATAACTATAGAAGGCCTTGTAGTTGTCTTTACTATCTGCTGCAATTCTGTTTTCATAGATAGCTTAAGAGGATTTGATGAGGGATCTCAACCTTTTGCTAGGATTGATAAGGGAGTTTTTCCAGTCTTGGGACTTCAACTTATTCCGCATCAGTTTCCCCCTTCTGTTGTAGAGTTTATTTATGGCAAAAGACCACCAGATTGGCTTCCTTTTTTTGAGGAGAGCATCTTAGTTCTATTGGGTATGGTGAGAGCTATGCATTTGTGTACATGTTTGTACAGTGTATTGGTGTATGATATGGCGGTCATGCAACTATTCTCCATTTGCATGGGTGCCGTGAAGTTAGCCATCTCTGTTTTTAGGAGCCCAAAGTTAGCTTTAGAGAAGTTTTTCATGGTGGTTACCTTTGTTGGGGGGGAGGGGTAAGAGGGATGTGGATTTCCAAGGTGATTAGCTTGTGATCGGATCTAACCAAGGAGGAGTTGACTATTGGTGTAGAGCAACTGTCGCCCATGTTAGTAATGAACAGGTCAAGGATGCTGCTATCTCTAGTGGGGGTAAGAACAAGTTGGTCCAGGGCAATGGAATTAATGAATTCAAGAAAGGGTTGGGCAAGTGTATTGGTACATGAGTAGTTTTCCCAGTTAACAGAGGGATAGTTGAAGTCACCCAGTATGAGAGTGTTAGGTTGAACCCTAATATTCCCCAGGGTGCTTAGGAATGTGGAGTGTGAATCTTGGGCATGGTTGGGGAGCTATAACAGGCTACGACCTGAATTGCTGTCTTACCCAATGTTAGTTGCACCTGTAGTGTTTCAGATGCATTATGTTGGGCTACCAGTCTGGAGGTGTGCGCATCCTTTATGAATAGGAAACATCACCGCCTTTGGAGCTTCGGTCCAAGTTCTGAGGCCAAAATGTATGGAATGAGTTGTAGCCTGGTAGTGCAGAGGTGTTTTCTGCTGCCTTGAACCAGGTCGCTGTTACAGCACAAATGTCGATGTTCTCCATTTTAAGGAGTACCTCGAGCAAGTGCATTTTGAGATTTAGACTTTTAGCATTGAGCAGCATGACCCTCAAATTGCATTTGTTTGTAGCTGTTATGGTGGTAATTTGGTCTTTGGAACACCGCCTAAAAAAGCACTACAGGGGTGGCAAAAGCCTTGGCCAGTATCCGGAACCCCAGGGGAGAAAGATACAGGCCATCTCTAGCAGAGCATCAAGGTCTGTCAAGCATGTCATCCCAGGCAGACAGATACTAGATCCCCTTAGAATGACACCGGAAACTTAGCCAATTGTTGAAATCAGTCATTTTCTGCTTGTACTGTGGGTATCATTCTCGGTGATGGTAGGATGCTGCTCAGGGCTAGGGTCATACCCGCCTGGGCTACATAATCCGAGAGCTCCTCCATGTCTCTTTTCATGTAGTCCAGGGAGGTATGTCTCAGGTCATTCACACCCACATGTACAATGACAGAGTCATAGTTGTACCTGTTGTTGAGGGACCTGAGTGCGTGTATTATGTGATAGATCCTGGTTCCTGACAGGCAGCTGACTGTTACTTTCTCCTTATTCAACCTAGTGAGTGGGACATCAGTGTGCCTCACTATCGAGTCACCTATGACTAGTGTGTTGGGCATGCTGTTTTGCCTCAGGGGCTTTGGTTGAGTGGCACACTGTTTAGGAGAGTTATGTGTCTCGTGATTAGTTTTGTGTTGTGGTGGTCGAGTGCATTTCTGCCTTGGGGGTCTCTGCTGTTTGGTTAGATTTTTACTGAGAGCCTCCATGAAGGTGGGTGTGTGGTTTGTGTTTTTATGTGAAAGCAATGCTGGTGTGTGTTCTGGAGGGCTATGTGTTTCATGTGGTGTGGTGCAAGTGTTGACCTTCTCCTCTTAACCAGCCATTCTAGTCTTGGCTGGAGAGTGCGTGGCTTCCAATTTGGATATATAAGTGCATCTCAAACAAGTCTGAGTGTTGGGGGGTAAGAGGAGAGGGTTGTCAGTGTACATGAGGCAGTTGCTACATTGCCTCAGGATGCCCAAGTTCACCAGGTTAATAGGGGAAAGCACAGGGAACTGACCTTTAGACATGCCTGGAGGGGTGGGCATTAATAAGTACTGGAGCTGTTTCCTTGTAGAACGTTTAGTGCTGGTAGCACTTTTGTGTACTACAATAATTGCTACAAGAAGTCTGGTAAAGTGTTAAACTAACAAGCTAGTAAAAGTGCAGGAGAGAAGAGAACTAGCAGATCTAAGGGAAAAATTGAAGAACAGACTTTGGCACTGCTCAGAAACTTAAAAACAGTCCTGGATACAGCAAATCTGCATCTGGGCTAGATTAGTTACAGGAAATGTGGGAAACAAGCACAGATGTGGGCTTTTAAACCAGAAAGTTGAAAGAGATGGAGAAACTGCCCAAATGGTCAATAAACTACAATTTCTGGACTAAAAACCACTCCTCTTGTGGTAGATAGGTTACCTAGTACTTACCACTCCCACTGATAAGTTAGAAAGCTTCCCTCCAACACAAAAAGGCTTGGGGCCTCAGAACCTTACAAACAGTCCTGGATACAGCAAATCTGTACCTGGACTAGACTAGTTACAGGAAAGGTGGGGAACAAGCACAAACGTTGGCTTTTAAACCAGAAAATAGAAAGAGATGGAAAAACTGCCCAAACAGCCAATGAACTACAATTTTCTGGGCCAAAACTCACTCTTCCCATGGTAGATAGGCTACCTAGTGCTTACCACTCCCACTGATAAGCTAGAAGGCTTCCCTCAAACACAGAAAGGCTTGGGGCCTCAGAACCTTACAAACTGTCCTGGATACAGCAAATCTGTACCTGGACTAGACTAGTTACAGGAAATATGGGAAACAAGCGCAAATGCAGGCTTTTAAGCCAGAAAGTTGAAAGAGATGGAAAAAACTGCCCAAACAGCCAATAAGCTATAATTTCTGGGCCAGGAACCACTCTTTTTGTGATAGATAGGCTACCTATCACCTACCAATTCCACTGGCAAACTAGAAGACTTCCCTCCAACACAGAAAGGCTTGGGGGCTCAGAAGCTTACACACAGTCCTGGATACAGCAAATCTGTACCTGGACTAGGCTAGTTACAGGAAAGGTGGGAAACAAGCGCAAATGCAGTATTTTAAACCAGAAAGTTGAAAGAGATGGAAAATTGCCCAAACTGCAAATAAACTACAATTTCTGGGCCAGAAACCACTCCTCTTGTGGTATATAGGCTAGCTAGTCCTTACCACTCCCACTGATAAGCTGGAAGGGTTCCCTTCAACACAGAAAGGCTTGGGGGGCTCAGCAGCTTACCAACAATCCTGGATACAGCAAATCTGTATCTGGACTAGACTAGTTACAGGAAAGGCAGGATACAAGCTCAAATGTGGGCTTTTAAACCAGAAAGTTGATAGAGTTGGAAAAACTGCCCAAATGGTCAATAAACTACAATTTCTGGGCCAAAAAAACACTTCTCTTGTGGTAGATAGGCTACCTAGTACTTACCACTCCCACTGATAATATAGAAGGCTTCCTTCCAACACAGAAAGGCTTTGGGGGCTCAGAAGCTTACAAAGACTCCTGGATACAGCAAATCTGTACCTGGACTAGACTAGTTCTAGGAGAGGTGGGGAACAAACGCAAATGTGAGCTTTTAAACCAGAAAGTTGAAAGATATGGAAAACTGCCCAAATGGCCAATAAACTACAATTTCTAGGCCAAAACCCACTCCTCTTGTGGTAGATAGGCTACCTAGTGCTTACCACTCCCACTGATAAGCTAGAAGGCTTCCCTCCAACATGGAAAGGCTTGGGGGGGTCAAAAGCTTACCAACAGTCCTGGATACAGCAAGTCTTTATCTGGACTAGACTATTTACAGGGAAGACAGGAAACAAGCTTAGAATTTTTTTTTTTTTTTTTTTTTTTACAGAAAAGCAGTTAAAACAGCAGTAAATACAATTCAAATGCAGTGCAGGCTAGCACACTTGAGTGTATAGCAATATTACAGCAAATACAGTTTAAATAAATGCAATTAAATTAACAAATGACTAAAAACAAGTGCAGAAGGCAGTAAATTAGAAGGCTGCTAACAAGCAGTAATAAGTGCAGAGGAACAGCAACTAAACAGATATCCCGCAGAACAGCAAACTAAGACAGTTACAATATGAACAGCTGAATAAAGTATATATATATATATATATATATATATATATATATATATATATATATATATATATATATTTATTTTTTTATAAGTCTGTAAACTTTACCTTCCTACCCAAAGTCAACTATTGCTAATCTTCCTAAATTAATTAAGGTATAATCCAGAATTTTTATTCTCATCCTATATAATATAACAATCTCTGAACATGTTTTTCTACCCAAATTCCGTATTATACTTCCTAACCATAAAGTCCCTGTTTGTTACCTTTCTTCTTTATTTAAAGCCCTAATATCCCCTAAAACTATTAAATCTACCTCACACATATTACACCATTCTAATACCCCAATACTTCTTTCTACATTTTTATACTATTAACATTGATAGAATTCTAAGATTATTTGTTTCCCTTCATCTTAATTTTCAGTAAAGTATTTACTTATCAATGTCCTTTCTTTTTTACTGAAATCGTATTTTCCTGTCTTTAACCCTTTTTCCAATCAAACTTTTCTTTTTAATCATTTTCTAATTTATATTGTCTCGTCGCTAACTTCTGATCCACTTTACCTGTCCCCTTCCCCAATCTGTTTATTAATCACATTTTCTTATTGAGTAGTGTCATTACTCTCCCTTCTGTCTTTTTGTTGTTTGTCTTGTTGCAGTTGATCTTCATTTTGTACCTCTTCTCTGTTCTTTCTTTATATATTATATTCTGAACTTTTCTCTTTCTCACAATCCATTCATAAATGTCCTGTTTGTATATATAACATTTATTTTCACATTTTCTAGCATCATGACCAGTCTCCCTATATAAATAACATTTCTTTTCATCACAATTACTTACAAAATGTCCCTCCTTCCCACAGAAAAAAAACATGTTTTTGGTTATCCCCAATATTTAACATCTGTATGAACATTAACAGTAATCATGCTAGGAATATGTGCAATTTTTCCATTTTCCATTTTCAAAATCACATTATAGTCCCAAGCCCCTATTAAAAGTCCTCTATTATCAAGTACTTTTGACAGATCCTTCACTTCTTTGCAAAAGTTCCTTAGTAAATATTTTAACAGCTTCTCTTTCAGTTTCTGTCTGAAAATGTATATTTACTTTTTTGTGTCTTTTTCTAAAAAAGATTTTACAATATATTTACTCCATGAGTACACTTCTTTTCTTTTTTTATATTGTCCCAAAAAACTTCTAATATTTCAGCAGCCTCAAAGAAACTCTCACAATAAGTCTCTTTTTTTAACCACAATAAAAGCTGTTACCTCTTCTGCCTTGATTTCTAAAGGCACAACAATCTTGTCCCATATTTCAAATTTGTCCATTTCTAATTCTTCTTTACTCTGAATTCTTACTACATACTTCTTTCTTTCCATTTCTTCTGTTTTTCTTCTCCCTTTTTTCTTCCTTCTGTTCACTGAGCATGTCTGGGAACATCCTTTTCTTCGGGTCTTGTCCCTCTTCCATATTAATTCTTTCCATCATATCTCCCCATGGTATATCATTCCCTGTCTCCGGCTTACTCTTTTCTTCCAATATATCATCCTGCAAACTTCCCAGCTGTAGGGATGTATAATAATATCTTCCTTTTGTCACTTCTCACCCCTTGAATTTCCGAACATTTTTTTTGAAAAAATTTCTATCTTCTATCCAATCTCCCTCTCACCTCCCCACATCATATATATTTCTCCTACTCTACTTCTGAAAACAATCCTGAGGAGTTGGCATTCACCTCTCCTCTACACTCCTCTATTACCATGTTTTGCATGCCATTCTCTAGGCTGTCACTGTGCCAGGAATGGACACTGTCACTCATTGGCTGCATGCACCATGACTGTCATAGTGGAAGTTCCCCAGTGCCCTGACTAAATTTTCCCTAGTAGCATAACTATCACCTTGGGTATTCCCTGAAAAGAGGTTACTTGCCTAGTGGGACTAACCTGGTCAACAAAGGATTACTAAATAAATAAACAGATCTCACACTTATCTTTAGTAATGGAAGATCAGAAAGCTGTGTGCTCTAGTTGTACTCCTGGTGATTGCATTTATTTTTTCCATTGCTGACAATATTAGGGAGTTTTGCACTACTAACTGTACCATACTTTTGATGAGACATTAAACTGAGGTCCCATCTGCTTGCATTGATTCTATCTCAAATGGATGTGAAATAGACCACGGTATATATTGAAAAGAGTAGGGAGGTTTCTCATTGTCTCAGCCAGATTTTTCCTAGCCAGTATGGGTACCACTGTAGTGCTCCCATGAAAAGAGGTCCTAGTAGAACCAGCCTGGTCAATAAATAAATAAATAAAAATAAAATAATCTTCCTACTCTGACCACCCCCCATACAGGGGTATCACACTGTACTTAAGAAAAAAGTGGGAGACAGAAAAGATGAACCAGGTTAAGGAAGAAGGAATACTCGTTGGCTAACAAAGAGGGTAAGAGAACAGTTCCTATAGCAAAGAACAAGGCATCATGGACACTCTAGCAGTTTCTGGAAAGTGACTAAGCAGATGGCACAATGAAACACTATCAGATTGCAAGGCAAAGACAGTAAGATAAAGAAGATAGTCATCAGATCCCGTTCATAAGGGATATCAGCAACAACGTGTTCACCAGCCCAGAGGACATCAAAGGCAGATAGAAGGATTACTTCCAGAAGCTTCTAAATTAAGAAAACCTAAGAGAAGCTGTACTGCTCCAGGCACAGCTGACAATGAAAGAAGAAGATCCAACTCCAGAAGAAGTAAGAAGAGCACTACAGAAAATGAAGTCCAGAAAATCAGCAGGTTTAGATGAGGTCACTGCAGATATGACCAGTATCTGGGGTAACTTAGGAGAAAGGCATATTTCAAATACTGGCAAATAAGTATTATTGTGCCAGTATACAAGAACAAAGGGAACATTTACAACTTTGAGCAGTGCAGTGGTATCAAACTTCTGTCTCATTGCATGAAAGTTCTGAAGAGAAATGAAGAAAAAACGAACCACAAGCCTGCAGAGACTTGTGCTGTAAGCTCCTGGATCAACCATATGTACTCTGAAACAAAATAAAGTTCTCCAAAAACCTTTTATGATGAGCGCTTTCATTTTATTAGTAAAAAATTCTTCAGATCTGAGGAAGTTTTTATTAAAGTTTTTACTAATGAAAAGAAAGCACTCATCATAAAACATTTTTGGAGTACTTCATTTTGTTTTGAAGTACATTATTTGATCCAGGAGCTTACAGTCATAGTCTCTGCAGATATGCAGTTTGTTTTTAATTTGTTTTTGGTTTGGTTTGTGTTCTGCTACCAGCTGAAAGTTCTGAAGAGAGTGACTGATAAAAGAATATGCAGACTAATAGAAAGTAAGATGGGAGATGAGCATTTTGGGTTCAGATCAGAATACAGCACAACTGACCTAGTATTTACAGTGAAACAAACAGTCAAGAAGAAGTTAACAGTAAGGAAAGGGTCTAACTGGGCATTCCTATACTCGGAGAAAGCATATGACAAGATTACAAGAAAGCTGAACTGGCCCTGAAACATTGATGGAATTAGTTCAAGCTATGTACAAGAACCCAATAACACAAGTATAAACAGTGTTTAGACTCAAAGAAGGGTTCCAGTGGTAGTGGGTGAGTTTCAGCTCTGAACCCACTGCTGTTCGTACTGGTGATGGGCTACATTTGCAAACAAGTCGGAGAGGAAAGATCAATAAAGATGTTGCATGAAGGCAGGTAGGCACTGAACAAGAACTTCAGCAAATGATAGGGGAATGACCTACAAAATCTAAGGCACATGGGATGAAAACTGAGTACAGATAAGACAGTTGTAATGCCAACAAATGGGAGGAATGAGAAGAAGCTGAAAATAGAGACAGAAGTGAAAATAATGGAGCAGGTTAATAGTTTCAGGTACCTGGGAGGGTTGACTGAGGAGAAGGGAAGCCTGAATTTAATCTAGAATCAGGGGGTATGAAGCCAACTATGATTTTAGAAGTATTTTAGAAGCTGCTACGTGGTCATTTGTACTTACTTTTACAAAGCACTATAAGCTTCATTCCTTCTTTAGATCCAGATCAGGCTTTGCTAGGACCATTCTCCAGAGGCTCCTGGACTCTTTTCCTTTCACCTCCCAAATGTTGTTAGCTGGGGTAATCTATCCATATAGCTAAGGCTACTGCAGCAGTGATTAATATGATGAAGATAGTCCAGCTGTGTAAGTAGACTTACTATAGCAGCAGATGTTCAAATGATCATTGCTGCAGTAGACACTTCCTCACTCTATCTCCCCTGCTTTTTGTGTTTTTTTTTTTTTTTTTGTTTGCTTTTTGTGCTGGGATGTGGACATTTATATTTTTCTTGCACCTAGCTTTGTCCTTTCAAGGCTCATCCTCCCTCTCTCTGTTGGCAGGACATCTGTGATCAGCTTTGCACTGAAACTTGTCTTTTAATCAGCTCATCTTGAGCTGCTTGACAGTTTGTGTACATATAATTTACATATCAGGAGATTTAAAATAAAACAACTGTTAGTGGTTTGTGATTATTTTATTTATTTATTTATTTATTTTATTTTATTTTACATTTGTTAACCGGGAATGTCTGACTGGACACAAGTCCTTTTTCAGAAGAGGCTTGGGGAGAAAAGCTCCACTTATAACACAGGTTAATAAGTCATCATATGACAAAGATTACATTTAATTACATATGAACAAGGCTATGAATATTCAATAAATTGTACATCCGTAAAAACATTCAGAATGATATACTACTCTAGAGTATACATCAGTTGTCATCATTTGGAAGAAGGAGTGGTGTTGAGAGAAAAGAGAGAAGGTTGTAAATGAGACTAGGAAGAATAAGAGAGTCTACATCCTGAAAATGAAGGAGTAGACTTTGCCCTAGGGTGAGCCAGAAGAAAAGTTTATGCTCATTCTTCTCCCATACCATTTCATGAAATTTAGATTGAAACTTTTTAAGGGTACTTTTCCAAATACTTACTATATGGTCTTTTGCCTGCAGTGCAGTTGAATGTCAGGATTAGAGTGTTGTTGGGGTATAGGCCATGATACAGCTCTGCCAACATATTGTAGAGTTTTAGTAACTTTCTGTCGAGGAATGGTCCTCAGGAATCCTTGAAGTGTCGATAATTTCTTTGTAAATGAGGCTGGATGCATTTTGTGAAACTTGTAAACTTGAAATGTTGGTACCTTGCAACTGGTCAGGATTCTTTCTTCAAATATCTGGGGGTTACTAAAGATGGGGTTGGACTCCCACACTACTCTGAGATGAATGGTTTACTGCAAGGCATGCCAACAAAAACATAATGTTTAGTGAGTCATAGCAATTAGGGTCGGTCACCTAAGGTTAATTATCTGTGAAGTGATGATGGAGCTAGGACCTGGGTCTTATATTTAAAGGAGAAAACAAATCATTTCAAGGCTTTACTGGATAATCTCAATCAAATTCTGTCATTGACTGTTGTGTGAATAAATTTCCAGGTGTCTCTTTATCTGCCTTCCCCTTTTGTAAATTTGCCCACAAAATACCCCCCCCCCCTTTCCTCTTCCATTAGCTATCTGTAAGCACAGAAGTATAATGTTAAGGAGTCATTGCGATGGTGGTGCTGCGGTAGCATTGTTGCCTCACAGTAAGATGTTGTCCTGTTCGATTCTCAGCTAGAGCGTCTTCTGTGTGGAGACATGCATGAATGGGCGTACCTTCATTGAAGGTTGTGCGTCAGAGCCAGCAACTCGGCACGTAAAAATCTATTGTCAATCATTAGTGGACCGGAGTTCCGCTGTGGCGACCCCTGACCGGGAAAAGCCGAAAGACACAACAATAACATCAGCAACATTAATTACCTCTCCTACAGTATTTCATAGAGCCAGAATACTGAGTGCCCACCCACCAGCTAATCTGCATTGTGTTTTTAAACTTATCGACCTTGAGTTGCCTGCCCTTACTGTAAACTTTTTTTTGGAAACTCCTCCTCCCAGTGTCATCCCATCTGCACGCAGCAGCGAATAATACAAGATCAAACTAGGAAGTCCCAACCATTGACTGCTAAAGCTTTTTCACCTTTTTTCACATTTTCCTACCTGAATTGACGTGTTAGACACTGGATTCGAGTACTGAATTTGAAGCCAGGAACACTAGGCTTTGACATTTGATATACTTGTGTGTACTGATACTCCTTGCAGTATTTTTACTGTTAAATTAGTGAATGTTTATTATACTAAGTTTATTGTTCCCTTCTGGCAGCAGAAGAGGGTTTCCAGGCTAGATGTGGTCTTTAATAGTAATGGAGGCTAAACTCAAGTGTCTTGTTATTGTTTGGTGGGTTCTATTGAGCTTTATAGATGTATTACAAATAAGTGTATTTAGAGTGACACTGCCTGTCATTCAGTAGCAGGGCACATTGCACTGTGTAGATGCAGACATTTAGAGCCCTAAGTTTCTGTACACAACCTACTCCCCCTTTAAAATTTCAGTAGTTGTCTAAAAAGGCACAGGTAAACACTACATTGCCTGTTACATTTTGACTGTAGACAGACTGTTTTAGGCTTAATGCCCCATTCAGCCCACGATGGAAAGCACCTGGAATGATGGGTTTGCACTTTTCAACTATCTCTGTATCCAGCCTGGTTGAAACAAGCATCCTGAGACAGTGTAGCAATTCTCATGCTTATTCACAACCCCCTACTATTTAAACCAGTGGATACAGTTGTGAGAGATGCAGTTATAGATGCTAATGGAGGCAAAGCTCTCACACAAAGCTGTAACAAATCACAAGCAGATTGCCAACACTGCACAGTACAACATTAAACAAAACCCTCACAACTCAGACCCAACCTTATAGACATACATATACTGAAGCTCTTTAAAGTAACCTCTCTACACCACAGATGCCTCCAAAATGTAGCTCTCAGAAACCTCACAAACACAAAATAATATCTTAGTTATAGTTGACTCCATAGTGTGACACACAATGTACCACTGACTAGGCTGGGCAAATGTTCCTTTGCCTTTCAGGAATCACCATATCATTCAAGCCCTCAAGTCTTTACATCACAAGTACACATATGACATGGTCATAGTACTCATGATTGTAAATGACTTAAGATGTACCTCCCTAGATTATATGAAGAGAGACATGATGAAACTCTTGGAATATGCGACTGAGGCTGGTATGAACCTAGCCATGAGTTGTATTCTGCCAACATCAAGAATGATGCAACAAAATGAACAAAAGATTCTTGATTTTTACAACTAGCTTATCTTCTGGTGTCATTCAAAATGGATGCAATATATATCAGCTCAGGAAGAGGGGGCAGACAATCTCAACTGGTTTGCTAGTAATGGCCTGCATCCATCCCCAGAGGCTTTTTTAGAGTGGTTAAATCCTTGTTCACCCTGTTAAAGTTCACAAATAAATAACAAAGAGTTTTACCTTTAGTCTGGAGTCAAGAATAATGCTTCAGGGTTTGCAAAGTACTGATTTATTCCATAAACAGTGCTGGGAGACTACCTGCCAAGATTTTCAAATTAGTCTCAAAGAACAAAGGAAAAATAAAACATACCTTTTCATATCAATTTCATGCATGCAAAACTTTGTCGCTACTTTACTTTCAATGAATCAATGTATTTAAAAGTGTCCTCATCCCTCGTAATTCTCTCTTAAAGCTTCACATGAACACATGACAAATATGCCTTTTTAAAACATAGACCACCTGGTCTAAGAATTTATCTTTTAACCTTATAACATTCAGTACCAGTACACACTATCTTACAGACATCCTTACAAAGACTCAAAAGGCCAGAGCGTACTGTCATTTAATCTTGTTTCAAAAGATTCCTGGCACATTTTTTTCTCTATGAACATTCTGAAACCACAGTGTTTAAACATAGTATAACATCATAACATACCTTACTTTGTCTTCAGCTATCTGTCAGTACAAACAGAAAGAATACAATTGTAAGACACTTGAAATATAAAGCTACTACTTATATGAAATTTGAAATATAAAGCTACTACTTATATGAAACTATCTCACATAATCATGCATCTATTTTACACTTTGTTTTTAACATAAGCATATTATAAACATTTTATTTGACTCATTTGTGAAGAAATTGCAAGTTAATATGCATTTTGTGAAGAATAATCATGAGACATAATATTTTTCCATAACAACCCTTTTGTGGCTGTTTTAAGAAATGTCAGTATTCTAAATGTTCCAACATAACAGAATCTATATAACATTAAGGTATTGTTGATCAATGCTAGATGTCTAAACAAAAAACTCCACTCCTTACAAACACGCATTACCCTGGAAAACATTGATATATGCATCATGACAGAGAACTGGATCGAGACCATTGAAAGCATTCCATCAGCACAGTGTTTCAATGCCTGTCACACATTCAGACTCACTGCATTAAACAAAGGTACTAAAGTTAGCAGTGTTTCCAGATTCTTAAACAAAATACTACTCATTAAACAAGGCAATGACCATGAACTCCATGTCCAGCTTACTGTTAACAATAATAACTAACTACTCCACCTCCTATGTCTCCCTCCATCCCATACCTCCTGCTTAACTAGTACATACTTCTTGCTTATTAAACCATGCACAATTCTCTTAGGAGACCTTAACTACCTTTCCATAAACTGGGAAACCAATACATCCCTGAACATATATCCCCAGAGATGTCTTGACTTCATCGATATAAACTCCTGGGACCAGTTACTTTGCACCTCAATCAGGGATGAAAAAAATCTTGGACTTTGTCCTAGCTAGAATGGGTTAGCCTTGTTTCCCACAAACTGTAATGCCCTTTCTGGTCAAATCAGACCACAAGTTAATTGCATTTGCCATATAACTAACATCTGAAGCATCTTTCAATACCTCAATATCCAGACATTATGCAATGGCCAATCTACTGAAACTAGAGTGATGACCTGGCGAAATCTAAAAGCCTCTTCCATCATGATGACCCCTCTGCTTATACACAGTTCTTTGCTGCCAAATTCTATATGGATGTTAATAGCTGCATAGATGAATTAGTCCCCTCAGAAAAAACATACAATGCCATATTCAAAAAATATCCTTTATGATGGAACCCAAATATATACAAGCTCTATAATAAAGGGGAAAAAACTCATTACATGCAAAAATAAATGTAACTGTCAAGATACCATGCTAAACAAAAGGAACTCTGGACCTGGATCAAATCAACCAAAGCCAGCTATGACATAAAAATAGCACCCTGGTGAAGGAAAACCGCAAAGACTTATTTAATTATGTTCAAAATTTCAGAAACAACACTGTAAGCAGTTTATATCAAATGATATCACATACCTGGGCCCAGAGGACAATGCCAATCTATTAGCAGGCAAATTTCACTCAAACATCACTCCCATCATTCTCAAGGTGCTATTTAAGGCTATGAACCCTATATTTAACATAACAGACTAGTTCATTGGGTCATATATTGTTACTAATCTATGCACATTAAGACCCTTACAAGCACAGCTGTGCACAGCCAACCCATTTGGATCTGGAGTATCATGGGCATCTATATAGGGATGGGGATATGTTAGTATGGAGGTAACAAAAGGGATTTGTAGGGGAGGTTTGTTAGTTAGTATAATACTTTTCTTACTGATGGCTTCTGTTCATTAAGTAAATTTATGATTTCCCAACCAATTGTCAAGGATTTGTTTGAATAGGGTCAGGGATAAACTCTGTTCTACATGGATGGGGAGTTTATTCCATAGAATGGGCATCCTTTGGGACACATATCTGTTTCTTTAGCATGTCCTGTTTATGCCACATGTAAAGTTCAGATCCCTGGAGTGAGTGTTTTTGGTACTGTTTGTTTTGCACACATTCAGCTGTACAAACAGCACTACTGACCAACCTAAAATATGACTGTCTGATCCCATGTGGAAGCTATTCAATGTCAGCCTGAAAGCAGTCTTTGTGCCAGATGAGTGGAGGAGAACAGCAGTCATTGCCTTTCACAAAGGAGGGGATTCAATGCATCTGGGTAATTATAGACCCATAAGCCTGAACAATCTCATTTGTAAGGTTATGGAAAGGATAACTTTGGATTTTTAAAATAAGGATATGGGTAACCTACAGACTCTTGACTCACCCCAATTCTGATTTATCCAGTGAAGGTCCTGCCTACTGAACCTGGTCAACATATTTGAAAAAGTTACTGAAGCAGTGGACATGGAAAAAAACAGTTCACATTGCATATTAGAACTTGCAGAGGTATTCAACACTATCCTACACGCAGGCACTATACATATAATCAAAGCCTGTGTAACTCATTGGATAGCAAATCAGCTCACAAGTAAAAACCAGGAAGTTAAGGTGGACAGCTGTGCCTCCTCCAAAAGACCTGCCATGAGTAGTGTACTGTAGTCCTTCGGGAACTCATCTTTGGCATTTACTTCTCAGAGCCAAAGCTCGATTGGAAACTGAAACAACTGTGGGGTAGGCAAGAATATCTTCTTAAGGATTCCTGGGAATTCCTTCGAAGTGTCACCCCAGATCTATTTAGACCTGACATGTTCTTTGTTACCATAGATGTGGTCGATCTTTTCTCTGTGATACCACACAGTTTAGGGCTTGAATGGATCGAGGAAGCTCTGTGGGGGTGTAATGGGGTGACCAACAATGATGTTCATTTGGTATTGCACCTATTAGAACTGGTATTGAAGTACAATTACATCTACTTTTCAGGAGAATATTTCCAGCAGGTTACTGGGGTAGCTATGGGGGCCAATTGTGCCCCCATTTATGCAGATATGATTCTAGCTATCTGGGAACAAAAATTTGTCATGAATAGTGAATTTTCCAAACATTGGATACACTATTCAAGGTTCCTGGACGATATCTGCATTTTTTGGGTTGGACCACGGGACTGCATAGATGAGTTTGTGGCATACCTTCACAATACTACGGGATTTTTACGCTTTACTTACAATGTTACTACTCAACAGCTGAATTATTTGGATGTATCCCTTAGTAAAATGAACGACCGTTTCAAGTCCCGTGTTTACAGGAAACCTTCATTCTCCAATGGGTACCTCCATTATGCCAGTTCTCATCCCAAATTCCAAAAAAGATCTATTGTGAAGGGGCAGTATGTAAGGGTGTCCCGTATGACATCGGAAGAAAATGATTTTGTCATAGAAGGGGAGAAATTGAAATCCTTCTTTTTGGAAAGGGGGTACCCTATAGCTTTGATCAATTCTGTTTTTGAGGAAGTAAGAAATTTTAGATCTAGCCGCTTTGCCCCCATTTTGGGGAAGGCCAAGACACCTGTTGAAGATGTTTTGTTAGATGGGTTTCAAGGTATATCCAGCCCTGAACTGATGTTTATTACACAATATAGCCAACAAGCGGGAGAGATCAGGTACACCATTGAGAGGGAATTCAATGATTTTAAAGAATTTACTGATTTGGCCAATTTCAAGGATTTGACATGTAGAGTAGTATATAGGAAGGGATTTAATGTTAAAAGGTTTCTTGAACAGAATCCTAAGATGAAAAGAAAAAACATGCAAAGAAAGGGTACGTTTCGTTGTGGGTGCTGTCCACAATGTAAATATATAATAGACCAGGACAGCTTGTATTTGGAAAGCAGAAGCAGAAAGTTGTGGTCAGATGGTCTGTATAACTGTAATTCTAGGGGATTGGTGTACTTGGCTGCCTGCCGTTCTTGCCAGGCATTTTATGTTGGCAAGACGGAGAGGCAGCTTAGGAGGCGATATATGAACACGCCTATGATATACAGAGAAAACTTAACACTAATGCACTTTTCAGACATACTTTGACCTGTGAAGGAGCTTCTTTTAAATTTTTTGTTTTGGAATCTGTCCCACAGTGCAGTAGGGGGGGTAATTGGCCTGCGCTGTTATCTCACAAAGAGACTTGTTGGCAGATTTTATTGGAATCAAGCAAATACCCAGGGCTGAATGATTCTATTTCTATAGCCCCATATCTAAAATTAAAGGCAGACAAATTGTAAGGCCATAGATTCCTACAATGCACTGTTGAAGTTGTATTTTATGTTTTATAGTTTGTTTAAATTACATTATGGTTTTAATAACTATGTCTATTTTAGCAAAATGTATTTAAAAGTATTGCTGAGGGCCTTAACAGCATTCATTATTTTTAATGTTCATATGGTTTGGGCCATATATTTATAAAGTATGTATCGCTTTAAATTTTGATTGTATTAATTTGAACAGCTGTATATAAAATGAATGTGATGAGGGGTGGCTTTTATTCTGATGAAGTTGTTTTAACAACGAAAACGTTGCTAGAGTGGATGTACGTTAAATAAACCTTCTTTTGATACTGCTTTGATACTGCTTTCGTGCTCATTTTGGAGAAATACAGTCCTAATTGTGTGTTGGCGGTTTGTGCTTTTCCTTTTGCCTGCTTGGCTGCCTACATTTGGTGGAGTTTGTTTTTTGCAGCAATTTCTTTGGTTTGGTTGGTTATGGAGGCAGGCTCAAGGAGTCCTGGTACTAGTGCACGCGACGCTAGTGTGGAGGAAAGCGATCCATTTGCAGCTTCCTGGTCACGCCAACTCACGGGACAGTTAACCCAACTAGTGCAGCTCCTCACGCCCTTAGGTCAAGGGTTACAGACGGTTATTTCCGAACAGCGGGAACTGCTTAAGGCGTTCACAACTAAATCTGGTGGTACATCTATGCCCTGTGGTTCCAAACCCCTTCGAGATGTGTGCGATTTAACGGATCAAGGTGCTTCTTGCAACTTTGCTCGTACCCCGGCTGTTTTACGTCAACAAAACGAGGAAACTACAACTCTTGAAATTCCTCACAATACATCTCAGGAATTACTGCCGCCTTCTTCCTTTCAGGACTGGGTGGCTTACAAGCCGGTGTTTTCATTCCGAGAGGACAATGTGAGTAATTCCAATAACAGTTCTTTTTCTGATAATATGCGTTTGCTTCAGCAAACGTTACATAAATACAAAACCTTGGAGCTGGACAATTTGTACTTACAAGAATGTTTCAACAAACGTATAGTCCCCAAGGGACTACGGGTATATAAATACCCCCATCATGTTGAGCGTGGCAGTGAGTTTCACTGTGAGCTCATTAGACTTTTTGATGAATGTGGGTTGGGGATTGTCAAAGCTATTATCAAGCGGAATGAAACGGATATGCAAGTGTTGCACAAAGGTATTTTTAAATATTATGATTTGATTAGTACTGATTTACTTTTTACCATTGAAGGGGAAAAACAGAAGTACTATGAGATGAGAAAACACATTGACCAACAGTGCAATATTGTTTTAAATCGCAAATATAAGAAATTAAATAGAGACTTAAGGGAGTATGCAGAAGGCAAACAATATCCAAATCCCCCTTTGTTTAGAAATGGGTATGGGTTACCCCTAACCCCTAGGGACTATCCTAGGGTAGTTCTGGAAACACCTCCACCCCTGGAACCCCTCCCGCCTATGGGCAACTCTGAGGAACCCTATCAGGATGATTTTTTACCCAGGAGATCGGAGCGTTTACGCCAACAGGCTTATCAACAGCAGATACATGGTCCGCACCTGGGGATGCACCAGCAGGAGGGGAGGGCACCTCCTTCCAAGGGTTGGAGGGGGAAGCAGAGAGGAGACAGAGGGGATTGGGAAGTGTAGAGCAGATAGTGGTTACTCCTATTGGCCAATATTACAAATATTCTCTCAATGATTATCATATCTACAATTATAGTGACTTGGTTATCACAGAAACATGGTTCTCCCTTTTTACCAAAGGATTTAAATTTGTGCCTAGCAGAGGTTGTAACCTTGTGAACACCATGTTGGATGTTAAACTTTTCATACGTAGATTAAATTTGCAATACATCTTTGGTAACATTTCACAACCACATGCAGTTAACCTAAAAAAATCGAGTTCGTATAACCCCCCTTTACACCCCCAGTTAAAGAATCTGGAGAACAGGATTGAGCAAAATATAAGGAGGAGGGTCGGAAAGAATAGTTACACCTCCAATTTGAATGTAGCTGAGATCAATCTTTTGGAAGAACTGGGTGGTAATTTAGGTGTCCGTGTCATGGAACCTGATAAAGGGGGTGGCACAGTGATTATGGACCAGCTCATGTATGAGACTAAAATGCACAATCTTCTGATGGATACCAACAAATATTCCATAGCTTCCTTGAATGAGGTCCATATTTCTTATAAAAATATTGATTTAGCCCTAAAGGACCTTTTGGACCAAGAAATTATCGAAATAGACATCTATAATTTCCTGGAAAATCCTTACCCTAAGGTACCCGTTATTTTTGGGGTACCTAAGGTACATAAGTCGATGGAGGACCCACCTATGCGTCCAATTGTAGCAGCACAGGGGTCCAAAACCCACAATTTATCCAAATTCTTAGATTGGAAACTGAAACAACTGTGGGGTAGGCAAGAATATCTTCTTAAGGATTCCTGGGAATTCCTTCGAAGTGTCACCCCAGATCTATTTAGACCTGACATGTTCTTTGTTACCATAGATGTGGTCGATCTTTTCTCTGTGATACCACACAGTTTAGGGCTTGAATGGATCGAGGAAGCTCTGTGGGGGTGTAATGGGGTGACCAACAATGATGTTCATTTGGTATTGCACCTATTAGAACTGGTATTGAAGTACAATTACATCTACTTTTCAGGAGAATATTTCCAGCAGGTTACTGGGGTAGCTATGGGGGCCAATTGTGCCCCCATTTATGCAGATATGATTCTAGCTATCTGGGAACAAAAATTTGTCATGAATAGTGAATTTTCCAAACATTGGATACACTATTCAAGGTTCCTGGACGATATCTGCATTTTTTGGGTTGGACCACGGGACTGCATAGATGAGTTTGTGGCATACCTTCACAATACTACGGGATTTTTACGCTTTACTTACAATGTTACTACTCAACAGCTGAATTATTTGGATGTATCCCTTAGTAAAATGAACGACCGTTTCAAGTCCCGTGTTTACAGGAAACCTTCATTCTCCAATGGGTACCTCCATTATGCCAGTTCTCATCCCAAATTCCAAAAAAGATCTATTGTGAAGGGGCAGTATGTAAGGGTGTCCCGTATGACATCGGAAGAAAATGATTTTGTCATAGAAGGGGAGAAATTGAAATCCTTCTTTTTGGAAAGGGGGTACCCTATAGCTTTGATCAATTCTGTTTTTGAGGAAGTAAGAAATTTTAGATCTAGCCGCTTTGCCCCCATTTTGGGGAAGGCCAAGACACCTGTTGAAGATGTTTTGTTAGATGGGTTTCAAGGTATATCCAGCCCTGAACTGATGTTTATTACACAATATAGCCAACAAGCGGGAGAGATCAGGTACATCATTGAGAGGGAATTCAATGATTTTAAAGAATTTACTGATTTGGCCAATTTCAAGGATTTGACATGTAGAGTAGTATATAGGAAGGGATTTAATGTTAAAAGGTTTCTTGAACAGAATCCTAAGATGAAAAGAAAAAACATGCAAAGAAAGGGTACGTTTCGTTGTGGGTGCTGTCCACAATGTAAATATATAATAGACCAGGACAGCTTGTATTTGGAAAGCAGAAGCAGAAAGTTGTGGTCAGATGGTCTGTATAACTGTAATTCTAGGGGATTGGTGTACTTGGCTGCCTGCCGTTCTTGCCAGGCATTTTATGTTGGCAAGACGGAGAGGCAGCTTAGGAGGCGTATATATGAACACGCCTATGATATACAGAGAAAACTTAACACTAATGCACTTTTCAGACATACTTTGACCTGTGAAGGAGCTTCTTTTAAATTTTTTGTTTTGGAATCTGTCCCACAGTGCAGTAGGGGGGGTAATTGGCCTGCGCTGTTATCTCACAAAGAGACTTGTTGGCAGATTTTATTGGAATCAAGCAAATACCCAGGGCTGAATGATTCTATTTCTATAGCCCCATATCTAAAATTAAAGGCAGACAAATTGTAAGGCCATAGATTCCTACAATGCACTGTTGAAGTTGTATTTTATGTTTTATAGTTTGTTTAAATTACATTATGGTTTTAATAACTATGTCTATTTTAGCAAAATGTATTTAAAAGTATTGCTGAGGGCCTTAACAGCATTCATTATTTTTAATGTTCATATGGTTTGGGCCATATATTTATAAAGTATGTATCGCTTTAAATTTTGATTGTATTAATTTGAACAGCTGTATATAAAATGAATGTGATGAGGGGTGGCTTTTATTCTGATGAAGTTGTTTTAACAACGAAAACGTTGCTAGAGTGGATGTACGTTAAATAAACCTTCTTTTGATACTGCTTTGATACTGCTTTCGTGCTCATTTTGGAGAAATACAGTCCTAATTGTGTGTTGGCGGTTTGTGCTTTTCCTTTTGCCTGCTTGGCTGCCTACATTTGGTGAAGGATATGGGTAACCTACAGACTCTTGACTCACCCCAATTCTGATTTATCCAGTGAAGGTCCTGCCTACTGAACCTGGTCAACATATTTGAAAAAGTTACTGAAGCAGTGGACATGGAAAAAAACAGTTCACATTGCATATTAGAACTTGCAGAGGTATTCAACACTATCCTACACGCAGGCACTATACATATAATCAAAGCCTGTGTAACTCATTGGATAGCAAATCAGCTCACAAGTAAAAACCAGGAAGTTAAGGTGGACAGCTGTGCCTCCTCCAAAAGACCTGCCATGAGTAGTGTACTGTAGTCCTTCGGGAACTCATCTTTGGCATTTACTTCTCAGAGCCAAAGCTAATTGTAAGAGTTTGTGTCTTACTGAGTTTGCAGAAGACTGTAAACTTGGTGCCATCATAAACTCATCAGATGGGGTGGAGCCAAGATGGCCAACTCTTAGCAACAGTTTTTCAGAGCTCTTTAAAATCAAACATTTAGACAGGAAAATACATAGTTTTCAGAGTTATTTTTTTATAGAAATCAAACTATAACATACTTCTCTAAGTTTATCTCAATTTTGGTGGATTATTTTTAAAATATTCCTGTCAAATTTACTGGAGACTGTTTCATCACAGAAAATCAGCACATTTAAACCATCTTTTGCTGACACTGCCTTGAGAAAAGACATGTAGTTGATAAGATCCACCCTGTAAGAAATGTCCTAAAAAATGGATAGTTTCCAGCTAAACTTAGAAAACCTTAAGGAGAATTGACTCAATCAAACAGACATTTTCAAAGAATTACTACAGCAGCACCAAACCAGAATATCAAATATGAAACTGCATTATCTGACATCGATGGCAGGCATAAGGAAGAAGAACTCCAGACTGGCTTCCTTTTAAAACAAAACACCTGGTTACAAAATAAACTGGGTGACCTGTAGAATAGAGAAAGAATGTGTAATGTCAGAATTTTTGCACTTGCTGAGAAATATGAGGGAGATGGCATTGTCTCCTTCCTAAACAAATGGATTCCTGAAATTGTTCTAAACAAATGGATTCCTGAAATTTTGGATCTTCAGGAAGGACCCTCTTACAGCATAGAAAGGGTTTACAGAACCGTTGGGAAACCGGCTACTACATCAGTGTCATCACCACCTAGATCTATTGTGGTAAAGATTCTTTCATATACTGACAAAGATCTTGTTCTTAAAACGGCCTAGAGGAAAGCACCATTACAACTTAAACAGAGCCAAATAAGATATGATAATGACTATTCTACAAGAGTTTTGGACATCAGAAAGAAATGTTGACATCTTGACAAACTAATTTAACAAAACATTAAAGCACAAATTATCTATCCATCTCAGATTAAAACACATTTTTCTAATGAAGTAAGAACCTAAGCATCTTTAACAACTTGGATGAAGTTTTCTGCTTCATAAAAATAATGACATTATCGCTATTCCTGAAGATATAGATTGGTCATCACCTGCACTCAAAAGAATTTCAGAAAAGAATAGCTGGTGATAGATGAAAAAGAAGAAACAGAAAACTGACACCACATCTGCCAATACTACAAAATCTCTCAAAGCATCTACTTCAAAATAATTTATGCTTTATACGTGCAATAATTCTTATCTTACTTTAATGTTCACACAGTTCACAGTTACTGAGTGTTTCATCAATTTCCACTACTATAAAAAAATCCCAAACTTCTTCACTTAGTCAACTATCCATCAAGTATTACAGGAAACTGATTTTATTGTGTTTCTTTAAAGTCTTGTCAGTACTGAGTTTTGCATACTCATCTATACTAGATGCTATTAATTGTCTGTGCTTCTTAGGGTGTATGTAGATATTATTTAAAATGTGCTGCTCTTTTTGTATGATATTTTTAATACTTGTCACATTTGTTTAGTTTTAAAGTTGAAACTCTAATAATAGTTTCTTTCCCTTTAAAATACACTTTCTGTAATTAGTAATAGCGTTTTATATTCACGGCCATTTGTTTTCACTTGAAAATGGCTGCAGACAATCACGACAACATTTTTAGAACCTTTTTAAAACTTTATTTAATGGTTTATACTTCAATTTTCCCAGTAAAATGTTTTTTCAACCAAAATTAAGCTTTGCTTACCTAAAAATACATGCCTCAAACCATTTTAAACACACATTTTCTTCCCTGTAATGTGCTGAATCATAGGTCAGTCCTCTATACAGTCACACAGGAAGTTAAGAGAATTTTTATACTGTTGCACTTCTCATCACCCTTCCTCAGTCTGTTATGTTTCTCAGTAGTTTCTACAGAGAGTTAATAATATTCATAGCAAAATACTTTAAATAGTTACATTTTTGGGCTACAATCACTTTCCATGTTCTTGATGCTGCAACAAGCTGTCATGACTTTTGGTTTTACAGCAAGTAACTGGTGATGACATTCATATTAACGCAGCACATTTATAGCTGCTTTAAACAAAAAAGCAGCACAGACAGCTGATTATAAAAAGGCTTTAATAGATGAGATGAGTATATTCACTGTTTAGATAAGTTAGCAATGTTTTAGTTTTTATTAATAATTATAGCTCAATATATTTATTTGTCAGTCAGGGATGCACATTTTATTTTATCACATTCATGCTTCTTTTTATTGTTTTTAATTTACAAGTATAGAATGCACTAATGATTGCAGCTGCTATAGATTTCTCATCAGAACTGTGCATAAAGTATAGCTGCAGCATCCTTTAGAGTATCACATATTTGATCAACACTGTTTTTAGTTCTGTAACTGCAAGGACTTTTCAGCTCTGATTAGAGAAAGCACAGCTGTAGACAGGAGCACGTAATACTAATATACTCAGTCACTGACTCAGATGCAAGGTGTATGTATTCATTCGCTTTTGTTAAGTTTAATGAAATATGATATCCTTTTGAAAATAGGCAGTGCTTTAAGTTCTTGGAAGTCTGACTTTATTTTACAATATATTTCAAATGAATATTATATGCCTGTTAATAGGGGCTGATTTGTCTCACATGCACAGTATCTTTAATAACAGTGTTTTATGAAGGCATAATAACAGCTTTAATGAACTTTTCTTTTAATTTGATGTGGTTGTTTTTCATTCCTGAGCCAATATTACTCTGATGAGTACACTCTTTGCTATTAATATATAACTCATAATCCCTGCTCCATTGGTGACTGTTAAAGTAGCCTTCACTACTATTTTGTCATTGAGTAGGATTTTACACATTTATTTATTCAGTTAATTGCAGTATCCTGAAGACAAATGATTATATTTTTTTACAATGTTCTGGTCTTATAAGTTAAATTACATTACAGTCAAGTGGTAATGGTCATTAGATATTCTTGTTCACTGTTCACTAAATTCATAGCTTGCATTAGTACTGGTAGCTTATTGTGTTTTATTGTATTTTAAATGATTTAAATGATAGTTTAATAGAAATCAGGAACGCCTTTTATATGATCCTATCTGCTACAACTGACCTATATTATATGAAGTTTGTGTTATAGTTTTAGTCATCCTGTTGTAATATACATATAATCTTTTTTATCAAACATTTATGGATGGCATTCATGCTATTAATAAAAAGTTTATTTCATCAAGCTTAGTAACTTATATCTAATCACTTTAATATAAATATTCCTAAAACTAAATAATTGATGAAACAACTTGAGATGGTTATTTTTTCTTTTAGAGTCTACATTTAGAATTAGCTCTTTTTAGAATATTATTTTCTACATAATTGTCTCCTTTATAACACATATTGGAGCTTCTTGGCATGGTTAGGAAAATTCTTGAAAGTAGTCTGTTGAAACTTTGTCTTTCTACCAGACTAGGAATTCTTCAAATTCCATGTATGTATACTACAAAATCTACTTTTTTGATTAACTTGTTAGATATATTATTCATTCTTAATAGTACAATAAATGTTTTACTTGCCATTATATTTTAACTACTCATGCTGGCTTAAAATCCTATGCATAATGAAATTTCCTTTAAATGAATTCTTAACTGATGTTTTGTGGTTAACATATACAATATATTTTTTTATATATTCAATATTTATTACTAAAGGTTTTAATATTCAAAGTTTTTAAAGAAACATTTATTTTTAAAATGAGTAGTTAAAATATAATGGCAAGTAAAACATTTATTTTACTATTAAGATGTTTTTTCATTCACTAAATACAAAATGGGTGTGTGTTTTTAAACTTTTAAATGGTTAAATGAATTATTGGTTGATTGATTTATTGTTTAAATATTATGATATAAATAAGTGACTTGAATGTATGGCACTTTATCTGAGGAAGTCTATGGAAAGAGATGAAAACGCAGTGTTTAAATTTCAACGCGTTTATGTTTTATGCTTCAAACTGCATGTGGACCTTGGTTAAATAAAGCGGATTTTTATACATTTGGTTCGGATGGTAGCTGGATTCATTGCTTTGCCTTTTGCACCTTGGTTTATGTTTTTCATACAAAAAAGACAGACACATGATAACATTAAAAGGATTTTAACACTTACTGAGTACTTGAACAAGGAAAATGAAGAAGCAATATTGATTACTTGGGTTTATATTAAAGAACCGAAGAGGTGTTTCAGCGAACACCTCTTGGTCGACACGTAATGAGCAAATGCACTAAAGGGCGAATGCTTAAAACAGTGGTTTCTTTTCCTAGGAAAGAAACCGCTAGCACAAACAGACAGACACACACACACACACACACTTTAAAACATAATAATGTGGGGGGCTTCACCCCCCCCACACCCCCCACAACCCCTAACTAAATATACCAACTCCGAGATCGCACTACAGTGAGGAAGGGGGCAAACACATGGGGATGGCCAAGCAATTTCTTTCCCAGGGAAAGAAATTGCTGTTTTGAGCATTCATGCTTTAGTGCGTTCGCTCATTACGTGTCGACCAAGAAGTGTTCGCTGAAACACCTCTTTGGTCTTTTAATATAGACCCGATTAGTTTAGACATTGAAAAGGCCTTAGATTCCATCAACTGGGAATACATATTTGAAATGTTACTGTGTTTTAACTTTCCTTCTTCTTTCATTTCTCTAATAAATAAAATATACCAAAACAATATAGCTTATGTTAAACTAGGTCCCTTTACTTCTGAATCTATTCAAATAACCAAAGGCACTAAACAGGGCTGTCCCTTATCCCCTATCTTATTTACATTAGCCATTGAAATTTTTGCTGCCCTTGTTTGTGACAATCCAAAAATCATAGGTATACATATTTACAATCAGTATAATTCTAAGGTAATGCTTTTTGCAGATGATGTTTTATTTACTTTAATTAATTCATAGTCAGTTTTACTAGAATTAGATTCTGTGGTGAACTACTTCCAGAAGACTTCAGGCCTAGATTTTAATAAATCAAAATCCAAAGATATGCTTTTAAATAAGAAGAAAAGTATCCAATCAGATAATCATCATATTATTGGTGCATTTTCAGATTCTCTTGACTGTCTAGGAATAACATTATGTAATTCCATACAGAATACAATTTAATATAATTAAGTACATAACTAATTAGAATAATATCTTCATTACCTTTGAAGACAGGTTACAAGTAATAAAAATGACACTTTACCAAAAGTACTCTATGTAGCTGTAGTCCTTAACTTTTCCTATAAAACTCAATATATCAAAAAACTAAAAAAAACAAAAAAATACTTCTCCTTTCCTAAACTTTCCTAGCTAGTTTCCAGTGATCAGATTTTGCTGATCCCTGGGCTTTGTATTTGGTTTCTGTGTTCCTCCATTTTCTTGTGTGGCCAGAGGTAGTTTCTTTACTCACCAGTGGGAGTGGGGAGTACTGAGCTGCTTGTTTGTCCTCAGAGGAGTGGTTAGAAACAGCAACTAGTAATTTGTTGGCCATTTTGGGTCATTTCCTGTTTTTTCCAGCCCCCTGCTATAAAGCACGCTTTGGCGGGCTTTTCTGGCATTAGAGAACTTGGCATAGCTCCTCGTGGTCCCCTGCAGAGTTCCTAAGCCAGCAGAGAGCAGAAAAAGCAACTTTCTTGATTTTAAGTATTTTTTAAACCTTTTATTTTGCATTTTTCGATCTTTTGAGCTTTTCGACTACTGTTTGTGCCTATATTACTGTTTTATTACCTTATTTTCCTGTTTTTCTGTGCTTAAATTGTTGATTGCACTTGTTGGCTAAAGTTTTGCTTAAAAGTAACAAACAGGCTAATACACTCAAGTGTACCAGCCTTTGATAGCAATTTAGTCGAAAAACAAAGCATTTACTGCATTTTTTCTGTCTGTTTGCAAAAAAAACTAAAAAAAAAACAAAAAAATACTTCTCCTTTCCTAAACTTTCCTAACTAGTTGTTCCAGTGATCAGATTTTGCTGATCCCTGGGCTTTGTATTTGGTTTCTGTGTTCCTCCATTTTCTTGTGTGGCCAGAGGTAGTTTCTTTACTCACCAGTTGGAGTGGGGAGTACTGAGCTGCTTATTTGTCCTCAGAGGAGTGGTTAGAAACAGCAACTAGTAATTCGTTGGCCATTTTGGGTCATTTCCTGTTTTTTCCAGCCCCCCGCTATAAAGCACGCGTTAGCACACTTTAGCGCGATTTGGCGCGAATTAGCACGGAGTTGCCACTGTTGCACACAAGAGCAGCGGCGGTTAAACAAGGTTAAACTATTCAGGCTACCTAAATTCCACTCTTCAAATTTTCCCTTATAACTACCTTCCTCGAACTGTATTGCTGATCTAACCAGCGTATCCTATAACTAAAAAGTTCATCTCTACTTGATTCCCAAGTAGACTATTCTCTATCTGTAAAGCCTAGCACTTGCTCCTACAGTACTTGCACCTTGATAAAGCACTTTTATTATAGATAGTACCCCACCAGCCTAGAACCCACATCCCTCGGAGTCTTTTTTTATCTATTACTTCTAGCATGTCGAGGGATCAGATGCTAGTCTCCTGCTCAACTGGTGAACCTGGGAATATTGAGGCAATGTTACAATTGCCTCATGTACACAGACAATCCTCTCCTTCTCCCACAAAACACAAATACATGCGAGAGATGCAACTATACAGCCAAACTGGAGGCTGAGCTCTCTCAACATAGGACTGGCAAGACCAGACAGGAGGAGAAGGTAACCACACACACTACATACCCAGTCACACATTGTACCATCACAACTTCAAATCATACACATAATCACACAAAGACATACTCGGAGGCTCTGATCAAAAATCTACCAAAACAGCAGAGGCCACCAAAGCAGACACCCAAACAACTACCACCTCAGGACCAAACACATGCAACACATAGACCACACAGTCAGAGTGTCAAACAGTCACAGCCCTTAAGGCCAAACACAATGCCAGACACACTCATCATTGGTGACTCCATAGTCAGACACACTGACGTCCCGCTCACCAGACTGAGTAAGGAGAAGGTCACAGTAAGCTGCCTGTCGGGCACTAGAATCCACCACATAACGCAAGCACTCAGGTCTCTCAACAGCAGGTACAAGTACGACTCAGTCATTGTCCACGCTGGTGTCAACGACCTGAGACGTACCTCCTTGGACTACATGAAAAGAGACATTGAGGAGCTCTCTGATTATGTAACCCAAGCAGGTATGACCCTGACCTTGAGCAGTATCCTACCTTCACCTAGAATGATGCCACAATACAGTGATAAGATGATCAGCTTTAATAATTGGCTTAAATTCTGGTGTCATTCAAAGGGGATCCAATGTCTGTCTGCCTGGGATGACATGCTGGACAAGCCACGCTGCTTCGCAAGGGACGGCTTGCACCTGTCACCCCTGGGCTTCCGGATATTGGCAAAGGCTCTTACCACCCCATAGTGCCTTTTTTAGGCAAGGCTCAAATTCTAAACCTACCCCCCTAGAACACAAAAAGGAAAAACTAAGGGTAATGCTGCTCAATGCCAGAAGTCTCAATCTCAAGATGCACGCACTCGAGGCCCTTCTCAGTATGGAGAACATCGATGTCTGTGCTGTGACAGAAACCTGGTTCAAGGCTCCTGAGAGCACCCCAGCACTATCAGGTTTCACCTCATATCATGCGTTCCGGCCCCAAAATCCGGAGAACACCAAAAAAAGGAGGGGGGGGGGTGTCCATATTCATAAAGGACACCCACACCTCAAGGTTGGTGGCAACGCACGATGCATCGGAGACCATCCAGGTGCAATTAACCATAGGCAAGACTGCTCTGCAATTTGTAGCATGTTACAGGCCACCCTCTCAAACTCAGGAACCTCACATGGCCTTCCTGAAAACACTGGAGGGGATAAATGTATCTCCAAACACCATCATACTAGGTGACTTCAACTACCCTAATATAGACTGGGAACACTACTGAAGCCCAAACTCTCTAGCCCAAAGGTTCCTGGAGTTCATAAACTCAAATGCCATGGAACAACTAGTCATCCCCCACAAGAGGAGAAAACATACTTGATCTCATCATCACAAACATGGGATCACGATGTTCAACACCGGAAGTATACCCCTCACTGGAGAGATCAGATCATAAACTAATCTCGCTGGAGGTCCTCATCCCGCCCCCACATGAAATAAAAAAGACCACAGTGAAAAACTTCTCAAAAGCCGACTTCGCACTTCTAAAAACTAGTGTGGTCTCCTTTAAGGCCCCTGAGCCAGTGGTAAACATTACTCAAACCGCTGAATCACTTACAAATGCCTTCTACCAGCACCTACAGGACTGCATGGATCAGGCAACCCCAAACAAAACTAAGACTCTTTGTACCAAAGGCAAGCGTCCAGTCTGGTGGACCCCAGCCATAAACAAGCTCTACAACAAAAGGAGGAAGCTACTACAAGATAGAGCAAAATCCTTGAAAGGTAAGACACCTTTGATCATTATAAGTAAAAAACTAAGAGCTCTCATAAAATCATCCAAGGCTAATTTTGAGAGAAAAATTGCCAAGGACACAAAAGACAATCATAAGGCCTTCTTTAGCTATGTTAGAAACCTAGGAAGAAACTCCCAGATATGCTCAGAATTAGTCCAAAATGATGTGAAGATTACTGAACCTACACACATTGCCAACATACTGGCTGACAGGTTCAGTGCAAACTTCTCCCCCCCTCCCCCCCAAAAGGTGAGATATCTATACCAGAGGATTGTAGCCCAAACATCTCAAACGCCCAGGTGAGAACTGCTCTCTCTAATGCAAAAAACACAGCATCCATGGGACCGGATGGTGTCCCCAGCTGTGTGCTCCACGAACTCAATGAGGAATTAAACCCGCAGTTAGGACAGCTGTTTAATCTTAGCATCACCTCAGGATATGTACCCAAGGAGTGGTGCACGGCGACTGTGGTCCCACTTCACAAGGGCGGTGCCTCCACTGACCCTGGAAATTACCGTCCCATTAGCTTGACAAGCCTTATCTGCAAAGCCATGGAGAGGATCATAATGGAACTCATAAATAAAGACATAGGGAACTTGCAGACTTTGGAGCCAACCCAGTTTGGCTTTGTCAAAGGCAGATCATGCCTTTTAAACTTTTTACTTTTTCGAAACAGTCACCAAGGCCATTGATGAGGGAAAGGCAGTCCATACAGCCTACCTCGACCTGGCAAAGGCCTTCGACACAATACCCCACTCAGGTATCATCGACAAACTCATCAGCTTGAATGTAAACCCATACATCACAAGATGGGTTGCAAACTGGCTAAGTGACAGAACCCACAGGGTCAGAGTTGCTGGAGCCATGTCAGACTCAAAGCCTGTCACAAGTGGTGTCCCACAGGGCTCAGTCCTGGGTCCACTCTTGTTCAGCATCTACTTTTCTGAAGTACAAGCAAACGCAGGAGGGTTATGGCTGACAAAGTTTGCAGATGACTGCAAACTGGGCCATAGTCGAAAACACTTCTGACACAGATATCCTTCAGAAGGGCCTCACAGAAATGGATAACTGGTGCCAGAGCCATGGCCTAAAGTTAAACGCCAAGAAATGCATAGTCATACCCTTTGGGAAAAACAAGGTTACCCCTAGCTACCATATAGGTGGCAATCCACTGAGCACAGAAGAAGTCATCAGGGACCTGGGGACCCAGGTTGACACTAGGCTTCCGCTTGACACTCATGTTGCTAAAGTAGTCAGAACAACCTTCTACATTGCCCACCTGATCATGAAGCGATTCACATCTAGATCAAGGGAGGTCATCGTCCCCTGTACTCATCACTCATTAGACCTATGATTGAGTACAATGCCCCATTCGGAATGTATCTGACCCGACACCTGCAGCAGCTGGAAAGGCCCCAAAAGTTCCTCACCAAAAGGATAAAGGGTCTCAAAAATATGTCTTATGCTGCCCGACTGAAAGAACTCCAGCTCTATTCAGTCTCATACCGCTTGCTCAGAGGTGACCTGTGCCTGACATATAAGGCCATGTCAAACTCAGATTTGATGAATATGCTTCACCTCAAAAAATCTAGATCCCTCAGAACCACAAGGGCGGGAGACTTAAACCTTGACACGGTTATTAATAGGATGTGCTGGAGGGACAGATTCATCACCCAGCGACTCCCTATGCTGTGGAACAAAATCCCGGTACATGTGAGGCAGAGCACCTCGCTGGCCTTGTTCAAGAGGAATCTTGACCAATGGATGGGAGATCGCAGATATACCCCAGGGATTACTTCAGTGTCACTGCTTGACAGAGGCACAGCAAAATAATAGGCATAATTTTATTCAAACTAAAGGGGTGGCGAAAGCCACATATCTATGGGCTAGGCTTATAAATGCCCTTGGGCAGATAGCCTAGTATGAACCTATGAACCTATGAACAAGATATCCTTATCTGGCTTATCTCTGGGTTATTCATTTGCAAAATATAAGGACTAAAAACTATCATGGGAATATAAGGCTAAGCTTGTTAAGATCCTAACAGATCAACAGTCCAGTAAGTACCTATGAACCTATGATATGTCTTTTCATACATTTACAATAACAGTACTTTTCTGAAAACACTTCCCCCACTCCCTCCCTCCACAGATCCAGCACAAGATTTCTTGGCTCTCCTTCCTCAGATTAATTGTAATCACCAACAAGGTTTTGGCAAAAGGCAAAGGATGTTAATGAGTCCTGCAGTATTGATGGTTGGCAATTCAATAATTTGACAAATTGTGCATTATCGGACAATGAGCTACACATCCTCAGTACTCTGTTTGTTTGAGTTAATTTTGCTATGTTGCTTTGAAAAGAAGCACTTGGAAGTCCCTAATGAAGTTTTCAGATTTTTTACCTTACTGCCTACAGTGCATATTGGCATGCTTTGTGGTTCATGCACTGAACAATTTGTCAGACTCGGGTGCCTGTGTTCTTCGTTTACTATCATTTGTATGCATATGATGTTCCTTTGCCTTCCTGATAGGCAGATAGTTAGATATGTATGGTGACAGGTACATTTTGCACTCATGAGTTGACCTTTGCACACCAGTTACAAGGAGACCCCCCTACTTTAAACTCCCCAGATAATGCTTGTGAGCTCACTAATCTGAAGATACACTTTCTTACAAGTATATGAAATATACTTGAGAAATTGCATTAATATGCCAGTTTATTGTGATCATATATTATTACAAACTGAACCTCCAGTCGGACATACTCTCTAAACAATGATATGCTCTCTTTTATCTCCACTTCTTCAGTCAGTCACACCACTGCGGATGCTGCCTGTAAATTCTTACCAATATCTTACACTGCAAAACAAACTTTTTCCCAAAGAAGGCAAATAGAAACCATGGTTTTCCTCAAAATTACTACATCCACTTGTCTCAACTATTATAATTTAGGCATAACATCATGGTTTTGGTCCTCAGATTTAGCCTTACTCCTAAATTTACAAAAATCCTCAGTGAGTCAGACCGATTTATGGCTACACACTTTACTGAATACAGAGGTTAGATATATACTAAGATTCACTACCAGTAACTGTATAGGGTCTAGAATATAAAGAGCTTCTATAGTGAAAAATAAGAAAGTGCTTTTATTTCTGACCATTTGCAATGATTGCTAAATAGCTGTCCTATGATTTTTAAAGACCAGCACTATATTTGCTAATGCACAGAGGGTATAAAACAAGAGACAAAGTTTTATCTTAAGCCCTTACTACCTTTTGTTAGGGCTAGACTGAAAGACACTACTGAATTAGACACTGCTGAATTTTTGGTGGTTATTAATCAGTTACAAGTTCAAAATTCACTGTTTTATGTGCATTGGATGTGGACAGCCTTCATACTTTGATACTACATGAAAATGGACTGGAGGTGGTGAATCATTGGTTGCAACAGACTGTCCTTTATTCTTTTGATTTCAACAGATGTTTGTTACTTCTGTTAACATTTGTTCTAGAAAATATTTTTTTTATTTTGATAACTAATGCTGTTTACAGTTACATGGTACAACTATAGGGGCTAAGTTTGCTACCATATATGCCAATTTATGCATAAAATATTTTGAAGTTTTATATATATATATATATATATATATATATATATATATATATATATATATATATGTATATAAAATGCAACTTTCAGTTCCTATTATTCCTCTCTGGTCAGGTGGCAGCATTTTTAGATGGTTTTTGGTGTTATAGCAGAATAAGGTTTTGTTATTATCTTCTTTCATTCTACTTTTAAACAATGATGATGTTGGTCTTAGTTTCACTTATAAGTTTAGGTATTTCACTATCGATTTTTTGGATGTCATTGTAAGCAAATTATCGGATGGCACCTTTCAGGGATTGTTATAATGTAAACCTTTTTCCAGAAATTCCTTTTGGCATGCTTTGAGTTATCATCCTATGCATATGATAAATAATATTCCATACTCTCTATTTCTATGGATAGGGCAACTCTGTAGTGAAAATGTGCATCAGGAAACTTAGATGGGATTTTTAAGTGCTAGGTTTTCTAAAAGAGCCCACAGTGATGCTTGATTTTTTAAGGCATCTGACAGAGGTAGTGCAAAATATAGAGTTGATTTATTACACTCTCAAGATATTAATACTAATAATTCTCCCCTTGACAGTGATTCTGACTAGCAGTTACATTTTCTTACCACCTTTGAATGCAATTTAGGGAAGGTTAAATTGGTTATTAAATGTTGCCGGCCTTTTTTGAGATCTGATAAATGTTTGAGTATCATGGTGCCTGATTATTGCTGTTATGATTTTTTGCTAAGGTACATCTATTGGAAATCTACTGAGTTCTCATAAGGATCCATTCTGGTTAAAACAAGACATATTTTAGATAATAACCTCACAGGTTCTTTCCCACATGGCAACTGTATGTTTTGTCCTCATGTGATTACGGCAAAGTTTTTTTCATCATGTAATATTCATAAAGTATACAATATTTATGAATTTATCACAGGTAACATACTTAACTTTGTTCATGTGTATGTGTAGCCTTCTATGTGGGACAGACCTTGGGATCTTTTATTAAAAGGCTTTTTTGCATCTAAATGATATTACGTGCTTTAGAGACAGATGTGCTTTGATTAGATACACAGCTCAGTACTTTAGTATGATATTTTCTTTTGTAGGGATTAATAATGTAGTTTCATCTTCTCCAAATAAATTTGACAAACATCTTTCTTGTTTTTCTCCTTCTGGCTGCTTTCATTAGAGGTCACCACAGAGGATCATTGGTCCACAGAATGAATGGCAGTAGAGTTTTATGGTGTTGAGTTGCCAACCTGGTGCCCAACCTTCCTCAGAAGGCACACATATGCATACATTCACACCTAGGTCCAATTTAGAACTTCCAATCCACCTGCAGCATATTTTGGGAATGTGGGAGGAAACCAGAACTTCTAGAGAAAACCCACACAAACACAGGGAGGACATGCAGACTACACCCAAAATGCACCCCAGCTGAGAATTGAACAGGAGAACATATTGCTGTGAGGAAACAATGCTAACAGCTGCAACACTGTGCCACCCAAATTTGACAAACATGATATTTTAAATAGAAATGAAAGATATTGGATATTGTCTGTTGGAGCAATGCATGGGATTGGACATAATGAAACTGCCTAATTAACTGATATATTTATTTAAATGAAGAAGATTTATATTGAGTTATTGATTATTGGAAATTATACAATGACTCCCTATTAATATTTGAAAATGTGCACGCTGATTGGCCAGCCCAACCAACGTGCCTGTTGTAAATTCCACAATATACCAACGGAAAAAGGTCAGGTCACCCGGACTTTTTTCCGTTGGTATAAAGTGCCCCAAAACCTTTGCTTTTTTTTTACAATTAAAAAAAATGAGAGAAAAAGAGAAAATGGAGCAGCTGAGACTTTCTTTTCTCTGTTGCTTCCGTTTCAAAGCATTGATGTACTGGGTATGCATGGGAACGCAAGTCCCATATGCATGCGCAATACTCAAAATGAAGAAGCAGTATACCACAACCAGCGGAAGAACAGTAATCTGCCATTATACAAAGACATTATTTAAGAAAAGTAAGTATTTTTTTTCTTAAATAATGTCATTGTATAATAGCAATAACTGACTCTGTGGTTGTGGTATATTGAAGACTTACCCACGGTTGCCTTTCTTTAATCACTCGGGCTTTGCCCTCATGATTAAACCACACCAATCGTGGGTAAATCTTCACTATACCACACCACGTCATCGGTTATTGTTTAAATATTGCCGCGGTGGTATGGCGGTAGCGTTGTTACCTCACAGCAAGAGGTTCTCCCGTTCAATTCTCGGCGTGGCTTGGGAGTGCCTTCTGTATGGAGTCTACATGTCCTCCCCGCGGTTGGGTAGCGTTTGAAAGACATACGTGCATAAATGGGCGTGCCTTCGTTGAAGGTTGGACATCGAGCTGGCACCTCGGTGTTTCGTAAAAATCTACTGCCAATCATTAGCGGACCGGAGTTCAGCTGTGGTGACCCCTTACTGGGAAAAAGCCGAAAGACAAACAACTAAATGACATAAAATGCATGTAATTCTATTTAATCGGCACTAGATGTCATTCTATGTGACTTTTTGTTTGTATATGAATTTAATACTTTATTTTTATATATCTTAAGTTAATATCTTTTATGAATAATATTTTCTATAAAGTTTTCTAGATATGGGTGTTCATCTAGATTCAGAATAGTTTGTCCTTGTTGCTCTCTCTATGTTCCTGCCTTCTGTGTTTAAATCCTGATGTAATTTTGTTTGGTTAATACACTGAAGAAAACCCAGGAAAACCTGGTTGCTTGGTTTGTTGTGAGCCTTTGATTAAAGGTTTATTTGGGATCCTATTTTGGTGCCATGCTTTTTTCTCTTTGGCTATTTGTTTATTTACATGGCCACCTTTATATATATATAAACTCAAAGCAGCCTTAATGTGTTACTGTTCAATGCTAGGACCTCAACAAGATACCCCACACCCTACACACTCTCCTCAGTCTGAAGAATATAGACATCTGTGCTGTTACAGAGACTTGGTTTAAAGCCACAGAAAGTACTGTAGCAGTGCAAGGCTACAGTGCCTTCCACGCTTTTAGGCCAACAGCAGTGCAGACAAGGGGCTAAAGGTGGTGGTGTCTTGTTCTACACTAGCAACAAATACAACTCCAGGTTGGGTAAACAAAATGACACCCTGGAGTTTATCCACATGCAAGTTTCCATAGACAAAGTTCTTTACCATATTCTCACAAGCTCAGGTCATCCAAGTCACTCACAACTCTTACTTAACCCTACTAGAGGCACTCACCATCATGGGAAACTTTCTTTGTCTTTAGACTGAAAAATGTACACTACTTCTAACTCACAGTTATAATGTTTTCTGGATTTTATCAACACAAACACCTTGGACCAGATAGTGTACACTCCAACCAGAGAATCAAACATATTGGACCTTTTACTCACCAACATGAAATATCATTGACCCCCCCCCCCGCCCATCATGCATTCATTGGTGACATCAGACCACAAAACTGTCTACCTCAAAATAAAAAATAAACACAGATAACTCAACTAAACCCATGACATTTTAGAAGGTATTCTAAAGCTAACTACATCCTATTAAGCTGCATTTATCAAAATTCATGGGCCCCCAAACCCCAAGAACACAAGTCCCTATGCAGAATATTTACAGAAACCCTGTACAAGCATGTAAATGGCTGCATTGAGGCTCCCATAACTACCAGAAGTAAGCCCAGATCTAACACCAAAAAACAAACCCCACTGTCAGACTCCTTACCTTAGTAGGTTATATAGCAAAAGAAAAAAGTCATAGCCAAAATCAAAAACAGCGACTCTCATAGAGACAAGAGCTCCCTGATTCAACTAAACAAGAAACTAAGAGGTGCAATAAAGTCCAACAAGGCCAATTACAAGGTCAGGATAGCCTCCCAGTCCAAGGAGAATTGCAGAGCCTTCTTCAGCTATCTCAGGAACCTTAAAAGTAGCACTCAGCAGTATGCAAAACTGGTGGTGAATGGCACAACCTTCACTGACCATGCCAGGGTGACAAAGTGAATCTACTGGCTGATAAATTTAGCTCTAACTTCAGCTCCCACTCCCCCACTACCCTGTGAAATTCCTTCTAGCATAACCCTCCCCCAACTATAAGCAAGGATCGGGTCCTGGTGATCCTCATGAAAGCCAAAAACACTGCTTCACTGGGTCCTGACAATATCCCTGGTTGCCTCATAAATAGCCTAAAACATGGCATAGCAGGACCACATGAGATCCTCTTTTACATAACCATCAACTGACTTCAGGAACTACAGACTCATCATTTTAACAAGTCTAATATGCAAAGTAATGGAATAATTATCATGTAAATGATCAGCAAAGACTTTGGCAACCAGCAGACACTGGATCCACCCCAGCCAGGCTTTGTTAAGGGAAGGTCTTGCCTTCTCACCCTGATAGACTATTTCAAGAGGGTCACCAAGGCTATGGATGAGAGGAAAATTATGTATACTGCTTACCTTGACCTGGCCAAGGCATTTGCTACAATACCCCACTCAGTTATTGTTGCCTAACTCTCAGAACTACGCATAAATCTCCACATAAATCTCTGGATTGCTGGCTGGCTGGTTCACAGAGAGGACACAAGACGTCAGGATCAGTGAGACCACCTCCATCAGGAGACCAATTATCAGTGGAGTATCCCACAGCTCCATGGTGAGCCCACTCCTATTTGGCATTCTTGAAAGTAAAGGTTAATGTTAAAGGCCTCTGGCTCACAAAGCTCGGAGATGACTGTAACTTGGGAACTATTATCGATTGTCCACATGTTGTCAACATCCCACAAGAAGGTGTAACAGAAACAAATGACTGGTATAAAAGCCATTGATTAAAACTCAATGTGAAGAAATGCATTATAGCTCCCTTTGGAATTATCGACCAAAGCTAATTACGTAATCAATAAAACTCCCCTAAGAGTGGAAGAGATAGTTTGGGATTCGACCAAGATGCAACCAAGACAGCAAAAAAATCATTGTATTTTGCCAAACTCATAAGCAAGGGTATGACATCCTGGTCCAAGGAAGTTATAGTACCACTCTAGTCAATGTTTATCAGACCCATCAAGTACAATGCCCCGTTTGACATGTACATAACCAGACACTTGCAAAAGCTGGAATGTTCTTAAAGGTTCCTCATCAGAAGAATCCAGGGAATAAATACCCTGGCATACTCAGATCACCATAAGGCTCAATGTCTGTGCTCACTTTCCTACAGGTTACTGAGAGATGATCTTCGCCTGGCTGCAAAACAAACAGCACCAGAAATACTCGATCCAAGGACCTGAACTTTGTCGGCAGCATAAACAGAACATGTTGTTGAGATGAATATATGTCTTAAAGGATCTCCATGCTATGGAATAAACTCCCCATCTGCATGAAACAGAGTTCATCCTTGGCACTATTCAAATGAAACCTTGATCACTGAATGGAAAATTACAAATTCACCCCCTGTTCTAGACCCCATGTCTATGATGGACAGAGGTTGATAGTAAGTAAATTTATCCACAAGTAGCATACCCCACTCCACGTCACATAACCCTTAGCTACATCGGATCTATATTATATATTCAAAGCTTTAAAATTTCAAACCTCATATGTTCGACAACATATGAGCAAAACTTGAAACCTTGAATGTATAATAAAAAAGTAAAAAAAAAAAAAAAAAAAAACTTACCTTAATGCTCTGAGCAGGGGGAAAGCCCCCCTGCACCCCCCACGTGGGGGAGCTGCGCCCCCTACTTAAATATACCAACTCCGAGACTTCCCATTCTGCATGTACTTAGCCATTGCCTTTCACCTTCGAACTTTTCAAAGTTTGAACATATGGTGTTGACCATATGACATTTGAACTTTGAAACATTCAGCAATTTAATAGGGACCCACTACACCCTTACTTTCATACCCCACCATATAGGTATCCAAGGACTTCAGGGACAAAACTGGCTTGGGTTGCATGTCTAGGCTTGTAAAGACCCAGGTGGTCATTATCCCAACATAAACGTATGAACTTATGAAT